>NC_139975.1:14940236-15138519 GCF_963993115.1 Abramis brama
AAAAATACCCATCAGAGCTCTCTGTCAGAGTGCTGGCACCATCAGACAAGTAATCAGAGAAGTTGTCTTACAGACTGACAACAGACAATCCACATTGAACCAAGATGAAGGCTGAGAGGACAATAGTAGATATTGAGAAACTTTCTTTTACATCAAACTTTTATAATGGTGATTAATCTTAATGGTAATGGAATTCATGTATATATGTTTGTTTTATTGTCTACAAATTAAACTGGAAAGGCAGCCTTGATGAATAAAAACATCTGTGGTTTTCAAAGAAATCACTTGCACAACAAAGCCCATTCTATTAATTGATACTTTAGGGGTTTATATAACCAAGCAACATTGTGATGACTTTTTTCTCTGCACAGTGCATACTGTACCGCCAATCATGTCAAATTGTTTTTGAAAACATAGTTGCTAGAAGATGAAATGTCCTTTCAACTTCACATTTTTCATTCAATTAATTAATTCTGTGATCGAAAAGAGAAGGCTACAGCAGACGGACAGAAATTATTAGATTGGGGAAAAAACTGCTTACTTATCAAGTTTCCCTGTAAATTAGTATAAATTTCACAAAAATAGCTTTAGTGTCTTAATTATGGCATACCAGAGAGTTAAGCTGATAGAAAGCTACAGCTAAACCACAGTTTAAACAAACTGTGAATCTGGGGGGAACGGTGGCTACAGGCAAAGAGGAAGATCAGATTAAAAATGAGACCATCACGGCATTAAACCCATTTCTCAAGGTTTTCAGCAACACAGAATAAATTTAGCATTGAAACATGATCTAATCTAACGGGTCTTCTGAGATGTCAGACCCAGCCTCCCCCAAGGTTAAAGATTGCTTTATGAATTAAAATGTGTAATCTGTGGGTTGTGGTGAGTTTCAGCTGAGCTCTATTTTTAATAAAGTATAAACTGAGTTTTATACTTGCAATAAGCCAGTGAGATATACATTTTCACTGAGTTGCCACCACATCATAGATCTAGTTTCAAACAATGACTTTTCTACAGACACTAATAATGATGCAGGATTTGTAAACAACGTGGAATAAGCCTGCTTGGGAAAGAGCTGTGAAGCAACACTAATGATTTTAGAGCTTTCAAGCTCCACTCTAAACACAGATCGATGAAAAACAAAAATTCTTGCAATGTGTACAGATAATGTGATTATTTCCAATAATCAGAGTAAGGACTTAATTACAATAAGAAAATTACATGACACGAGCAACCTTTTTAGTCCCGTTTACATTAAATTTTCTTTATTCTGATTATTCGTTATTTTTTCTGACATTATTCACATACCCCAATGCACTGCACAAATGATGAACTCACAAACAGTATGTGTGTTACTGGCCACTGTTTTAATCTTCTCTTACATCAAATGCAAAACACATTTCTATGGATGTATTGGAATTTTTTCAGTGATGTGCCAACAAATGTCTTCAGTTCGATGTTTTCAACCATCAATATACTGCATTATATTCATGTCACGCAACGTTGTCAACATAACCTCAGTTTCTTCAGCACCCCCAAAAAAGCAATGCTTTCTTTACCACTATTTTTAAGAATCTGCGCATGACAGCGTCATTTGTGTACGTCACATGCCCATGCGCACTTTGGCCAGAGTGGAATAAATGCCATTAAAGTGTTTACACGCCTGTTTATTGTGATTAAAATTGGCATATGCCACATATTTTACTATGATTATGGTAAGTTGCATAAATTTGATGAGGTTCACATGAGGTAAAGTTTATCGCAATATTGTCTAAGATCCGTTTGCGCTCTGGAGACGCGTTCGGTCTTTCCACTATCAAATTCCGTCATGTAAATAGCGAATCCGCCATGGAGCGAGCGCAACTGGCATTTAAAGGGAATGGGAGATGAGAGTCTGATTGGTTAATTGCAATTAAAGATACTCATTAAGAGAATAGGGATAACCATTTTAGACCATGCGCCGTGCATGCCGACTATTTTTCCTGTCGTTAAACTAATAAAAGTGGATTCGGACACACCCTAACTGCACTTGCGCCCTGCACTTTAGACCATGCGCTTAGATCATTAAAATAGGGCCCATAGTGTTAAAGCGAATTCCATTAGTACATCCACCATATTTAGCGCTTTCATTTCCGCATGGTCCATCTCTTATACTTTGTATTGTTTTTGCTAGTTCATACCTGAATGTCAGTCTAGAAAAAATATCACATTGAAGGCTTGTAAGATATTTCTGTGATGAGAGTATCACTGACAAATGTAGTTTATTCTAGAGCTTTTTTCACTTCCATTCACAAAACGGCAGCTTTTACCTGTATGTGTGAGTCATGTCAGATTCCAAACATGTTTTTCTACTAAGGCATCTGACCAGTCAGTCCTTAAGGGCAGTGGGTGATTGAGTCCACATACCACCATAATATCCTCCTGTGTCTCCATGGACACGGGAACATTACCACAGAATGGGGCATAGATCACATCAGCCAAGATAAATACACCTTGGAAAAATGCAGGGCGAAAGCCAAATCCTATTCTCTCAATGATGCTGTTGATCATAAGGAAAGCGTGAAAAAAGTAACTTCTGTGGGGATATCAAATAGAATAGATTGACTGAAATCAACAGTTTTTGAAATTACAGTGAATTGGGACAAGGGATGGGCGAGAAACTGAAAATGGCGTAGATTCCATTCTAAATTAAATACACAGTCTATTTAACTTAATCGGTCATATTCAAAAAGTTGAAAACTAGTTCTGTAAGACAGTAATAACGAGTTAGCCGGAAAAATACACAATATAAAACACAAAACTATGTATTTTGAACACCCGGTAGAAAATATATACATCAATAATTAATCATACTTACAAGTGATTCTGAGGAGCAAGCTGGTCAAAATAAACTGGGTACTGACCCATCTTTCAAGAGTTTTGCGAATCCCGCGTTGAACTCATGAGATTTAAGAAGCAGTCGTCAGTAAAATTATGTGTTTGTGGGTGGGTCACATTGTTCGTGGGCGGACAATGTACAACATAGGAGGGCATTATGCAAATGTATTATCTAGTGGTATAGAATCGTAACGCAGTGGGATCCGAATAACAGACGACTCGTTTAGGCGGTTCAGAGTCGATTCTTTCTTTTGGGAGACAATAACCTAATTTATCGTGCAATTTAGACTTAACAACTTTGTAGAGAGTTTACATTTACAAACAGCTATATTACACACTGCCTGAAAGGGAATATTTGAAAAAACATAATAGGTGCACTTTAAGGAATTGATCAGATGTCTCTTGATGACAGGCACCAGGAGGACACACAACTTTTATATTTTTCAGGGGTTCCTCTTGGTTGAAATCGCAGTTCAGGTTTATATGGTGTTAAGCTGTCTGTTAAACTCCATCTCATATTATCTTAATAGTCCTAAAAACTTGGAAATCCATTCATGGGTATCTAATGACCATCATTTCCCCTGCCTTTGGTAAAAAGTGGCCACATTAAAAAATGTATATGTTTTCTGATCACTGGCTCCCAAATGAAAAGCAATTAGCAGCATATGTTTGCAAGTCATGTGCAAAGTGTATGCAGAGACTAATTGAATCTAGGGTGGTACTGTGATCTGCTTCCCTTAATGGTTAGTACTGGATTGGATGAAGCTAGTTAAAAAAACAGCATCCAAACCCAAACATCTTCTCAAGAGGTTAACTACAGTATTACCTTTGTTAAAGTTTCTCTGTTGCCATGTCAAACTAGTTTGAAAATACTCAGGTGAAAGTCATTAAGGCCCTAAGCTAAGAGATTGTCCTTTAAGAGATTAAGAGATTGTTCACCCAAAAATAAAAATTCTGTCATGGTTTTCTCTGTAATTCTGTCATCATTTACCCTCATGTCGTTCCAAACCTGTTTGACTTTTTTCCTCTGTGGAACACAAAAGACAGTTTCAGCTGTTTTTGTCCATACGATGAAATAAGTTAAGACAATTTTCATAATTAGTTCTACAGAACAAAGAAAGAAATTCAGGTTTGGAATTACATGAAGGTGATAAAATGTTTACATTTTTGTATTTTTTATGAACAATCACTTTAAGGATTCCCGGGGCCATGATGAGTGAGATGGAGAAAAGGATAATCTCCACAGTGATCTATTGGCTCTATATGGACAGCCCTTTGGACTGACCCATAATGTATTTATGTTCATTTCTTTAATTAAATATGAAAGTAGGGTTGCTGTTGCCTAATGGTTTAAAGCAAAGAAATGGACATATTCTACAATTTGTTTTGACATCTATAGGGCTGTCTGTGAGACAACAAAGATGGTCAATGAATCTTTTAAAGAGGTCATCGGATGCAAAATTCACTTTTATATGGTGTTTGCATATAAATGTGTCTTTGCAGTGTGTGGACACAACCACCATACAATGGAAAAAAATCCATTCACTCCTTTTTTCAATCCTCAAAAAGTCTAAACACTCTCAATAATCAGGCCGTTTGGATTTTCTGAGCACTATGATGTCATAATACTCATGCTCCGCCCACGACCACTGACAGACTGTCCCGTATTAGCATATTTCTGCCCTCAGCCATTCGACACACCCCATGGAAGAGGGGGGTGGGGTGAGCAGTTGCTCATTATCATTTAAAGAGATTTAAAGATGCACCGAAACAGTAGCCTGGAAATGCAGACCTAAATCTAAAAGATTCATGGTCTGGCATCGACTAATGAAAATCGGCTAGCTCGAGGGGCGGCACCAAGCATGCATTTGAAAATCTCACTGCACGCAATTGGATAACACTACGACCAATCACAACAATAAACCCCATACGCTTAGCTACCAGCGGAGCTAACTGGTAGATTATATTCTTACCGTATCCGGTCGGCAAAACAGCAAAAAGGTCCTTCTTGCAAAGAAAGGATTCGAGCACCGTCTTCTGTTCCTGTTTTAGATAAAAAGCCAAGTCTAACTCGTTCATTGTAGCGGCCAAAGCCATTTCAAACAACTGGTATTCATCCATAGCCATCTTGCAATGTTTACTAATGACTTCAACGTCACAGCGCTGTCGTCATCTGTTTAGCCCGCCTCTGGCCCGCCTATATCAGATAACCCGATGTGATTGGTGCAGCTCAGATTGTGGGGCATATTTAATGAGCAGCATTACTCGACACCAGAGTAACTCGCTGAGCAAATTCAACTTGTGCTCTCGCGAGAACTCTGGATTACCAGTGTACTGAAACAGGTCACTGTGAACAAATCTGTTTTTGAGGAGGTAAAAAGGGTGTTGTTTTACAATACCATTGAGGAATTGTAACCAAAATTATATTACAAACTTTACATGAACACCCTAAAGAATCATACCAACTTGTGGAAAATGGGCATCCAATGACCCATTTAAAGGGGGCCCTATGATGTCCCCAGAGTATGTATGTGAAGTTTTAGCTCAAAATACCCAACAGATATTTTTATATAGAATGTTAAAATCGTCACTTTTTGAGGGTGAGCAAAAACGCACCGTTTGCGATGAGCTGCTGCTCCTGGCAAAGAAGGCAGAGCTTCAACAGCTTGTGTCCTTTTACCTCACACAAACATGCACTGAAAATTTCAAAACCTTTTAGCCTTTTATGTTCAAACCGGAGTCAGACAATGATGGAGAGACTCAAGAAGAAAGATGTGACAACATGTATTATGCAACAAGACATTTCTGAATGGTTAGTTGATGAATTTATGTAGATTATGTGTAGTTATCTTCTAGTCATTGATTAGCATATTCTGTCATGATAATCTATAAATCGCATTCCCAGGGGTGGGGTTTATGTAAATTTTAGGGTTGGTGATGTCAGTAATCCGGGAGCAATGTCGTGTAGTCTCTACCAGCCGTTTGTTGTAGTCCTTAAAAAGCAATTTCTTTAAAAGAAACAACGAATAAAAACAGCTCATGCTACTGCTAACCCTGACGTCGAGGTCACTTCCGTGATTTGGGAAAAGCATGTAAAAGTCCTGGCAGACAGCGATGCATAAGGATGTAGTGTAACGACGAATTATTATTTTTTCCGAAGTGTTGACAACTTAGTGTTAATTAATAATTGTTGCAAACTGGTACTACCAACAAAATATTAGTGCATTCCTTGAACTGGGCGTCGTTACACTACATCCTTATGCATCGCTTTCTGTCAGGACTTTTACGTGCTTTTCCCAAATCACGGAAGTGACCTCGATGTCCGGGTTAGCAGTAGCATGAGTGAGGCAAGTGTTATTTAAATAAACTCCTGATGTACTTACAAACTTTCCAATGCCTCGTTTTATGAGTACAGAACCTATTTGTACTACTGTAGAAGTTTGGTACCATTCCGGGCATTATTAGTGGAGTAATTTACGAGATACATCCTTGGATCCATTAGGGCCTGCACTAAGCCATTCGTCTGATATCTATGATATATGATATAATGTTCGACCAAGGGAAAAAAGGCTTCTGGGGGGTTGTTTGGCTCGAGGTCATGGTGCAAAGGACCCTAGGTTGATTTTACTCCGAACCATCTCTTTAACAGGGCCGACAAAGTCTGTATTTGTAGCATTTATCTCAAAATGAACATTATCCGTACATCTGTAATTGTGGTTACAGAGCCCATGAGGGAAACTTGCACTTGCTGAGGGTCACATGCGGTCCTGTACTTACTGTGAAGAACAGAAGGACTCAAATCATGAGTATCAGCAAAGTCAGACCTCTTATGAAGCTTCTCATTCCAGCATGTTGCCCCAAGGTCTGTCTGATAATTTTACAGCAGACTGGGCTGAAATCTATCCAGATTTACTTTCCTTTAGAAGAGTTGGCAGACTGTATCAGAATATAACATGTGGAGAGGCTAAATCTTTCCTGTCATAATTAACCAACATAAAAATATGAGAGCTGATACTATGCACATTTGAAGTGTACGATGTGATTTAAAACGGACTTTAATAGACAAATAGCAGAAGTGTAACAAATAAAAATATATAGAATAAATATGTTTGAAATTTGATTGTATTACAGTTTTATCAAGAACATAATACATTTTATTATGTATTATGTGAGATGTAGCAGAGTATTGTTAATTGCAAATCCAAATTATATTTACAATCTTAATTATTTTTGTTGCTATAAGCTAAATCATGACTTCAACAAACAAAACTGGGGCACATGAAATTACAACAAAACACCCTTAATTGATAAAACTCAAATCCAAAACTCAAAAACTCAGAAAATGATAATAAACGACGATGTCTAAGACTATTGTATGTCATCACAATGATTAATCTCAAGTTTGTGATAAAACATGAGAAAATATCTGAGCTAGTGTTGACCGAGGAACGAGTGTTAAATATTCTTGTCTTTCCTCAGACAGGGACTCAGGGATTAGACAGAGGTATTGGGCCCTGAAAGGTCAGGCTCATTAAAAGTCCCTTTCTTGCATCTCAATGATTCAAGAAAAATCCCAAGCTTTCATTAAACCGGCCTCTGGTACCCCTGTAAAGCTTCCTGTGGAGCCATTACCAGCAACCCCAATGGCTTTTGTTTTGACCAGGCCGACAGATACTGCTCCTGTCAGACAAGAGGCAAACACTTCACATAAAGTTCAGTTAATTACTGTTTTTCTCTTCCTTCATTTTCAGCTGAGCTTTTTTCTTTTCTCTTTTTTTTGGTCAGGCTGATAGAGAAATTGTCTTTGAGTTTCTAGCTCATTTCATCTCTACCACAGTGGATCTGTGTTTATCAGCTGCCCTCCTGGGAATCCCCTAAGCGACTCCCTTTTGCTGTATCCCATCATTTCCACACCTCAGGAACACTCCACTCACACTTTGATGAGTAGCCCTCATGTTTGCACAGTTACGTGACTGGATTGCGGCGCTGGTACAGTTCTGTCTTATGGGAACGGATCTGAGATACTGTGAAGTGAGCAATGGGTAAAGGCAGTTATTATAAATTAATGACGGCTGATGCAGGGGTCAGCCATCTCTCAAGGCTTACATTAAAAAATGTTTTGGTCATCACCCAACTGAAGGCAACAGCCCAGCATGAAACAAGCTTAGATCTGCCTCTGTTAACATCCCCCCAGTTATCTCCCAGCTCCCTGAAAAGTTCAGAGAGGGGTTATTTTGTTCTAATCTTTAATTGTACCCCCTTCTAAACTTTTCTGCGTTGTCGTTGAAAAATTAAGCATGCTATGGTATATTATGCTGATGTATTCACCATCTGAAACCATTTTTGATGACTAAGAACTCATGGGGTGGGGGGGGGGGGGGGGATTCAAATCCAGTCATGAATCTTTCCACATAATCGTGACAAAAATGAAAAGAAATATTGGAACAGACAGTAACTATGTAAGATTAAACACACAGGCACTGTGTATCTCTATAATCAGTGCAGTAAAACCTCCAGACAATTATAGTTTCACAGGGCTGCAGGTCAATCATAGAAGTTAATTAATGACTTTTTAATAGAACACTGTTGACAGACTGCTTTTGTGAGAGATGGAAGGTAATCACATGTGACCTGCTAACTTAATATAACAGATTTATTACACCGCTCAAATCCACTTTTTCTGTTTTAGCATTCTCTCTGAGCATGTCGTCTGAGGCTATATGTTCATTCCTGCCACAAATTCCGAGAAATAATTGCTGACATGAGAAATTGTATTAAAGGATATCTGAGTATGTATCAATATTTCAAGCAGACTAAAGGGATAACTGTCATATTTGTCTTTCAATTTTCTTCTCTACATGCAGCCTGAAATAGTTTTTCTAAGATGAAAGAGAAAATCATATTTCATACAAATCATTATAGTGCATGCAAAGACAACTATTATTATAACAAACAATTGAAACATTAAGTTCATGTTAAAATACAGATAAAATGATAATGCAAAATTATTTTATAAAAGAGTCTAAATTATAATTAGAGAGTGTGGGGTAAGCTGTGCCACTTTTTACTTCAGTGGTCCTCTAGGTATGAAAAAATTACATGGGTAAAGGAAAAAAGGAGGCAAAACTAATTATATTTCATGATATCTGCTATAAAATGCAAATCAGAAGTATAACATAGGTCCATAGAAATGAGTCTGATAAAACTTGCCACACATTATGCAACATGCCAAAGGGTAAGCTAAATGCTTGCAAATATAAATAAATGTAAATAAAAACTAGGAATGTCAAAGTTAACACGTTAATGCATGCAATTAACAATTCATTTTAAAATTCGCTTTAAAACACAAGCTCTGTCATATTCTGTGATAGAGCGCGAGCCCTCATGCATTGTGCTGTGAGAAATACGTTTAAATAATTTAACGCAAATAAATTACTGAAGCACATGTAATTGCGTCATTAACGTAATTTACATCACGTAATTAGATTATCTTAGAAGTCGGGAGTTTATCACACTGAGCATCTACAATGGCGCAAGCACCTGTAACCCTTGTGGATGGAAATTTCTACTACCCTTTAACCCGATTTCGCGTCTCTGTTTGCGATCAGATCATTTTAAGACACTAAACTCCTGGAAATTTTTCAGTACAATAATTCAATAAGTGAATTTATTCAAAGTGCTAATGTAAAAAAAACAAACAGGCTGATTACATCAGAGATGGCAGAGAAAGTTGAGTTTTCAGTAAATTATTCATTCCAGATGTACAGGAATTGGACACGTAAGTCTGTTATATTGATGCAAAAACAAATCGTGTATGTGAGTTCTAAACGCTCTGAAAAAGTTTCAAAGTTTTCAACAGGACCAATGTAATGGTATTTCTTGCATTTGGATGCAAAAACTTACTATCACAATTATTTGAGGCACTGGCACAGCTTATTTCACATTACCTGGGAGATATACAGTTTAGACATGAGCAGAGGGTGTACCATCCCCAGGGTAAGGCTATAAGGAGATGCGCTTCCTATTTAAAACCCATTTAAATAGAATGTCATGACATTGTTTCAAGTTACATGTCAACTAGCAACAACTCAGTACAAACGCTCCCGATAAAATATTTGTTATTAAAGCAACTACGTTCACAAACCACTAGCCTATCATTTGAACAGAAAAGCAAGCATACTGTATGCGTGATTTGCAATGGCAGACAATTCGAACAATAAATTACCATTGCCTTACTGCAGCAAAACCAAAGTTGTATTCAAATTCTGAATGGATTACAAGAGCGCTCCGTTTATATTAATTAAAAAGCTGTCACTCATCTCAATTTATCACAATCTCTCAAAGTTCTGACTCCACAATGAATCTCTTATTAAGCCTACATAATCTCTACCTTTTGTTTGTTATAAGTTAAGTTATAGCGAGAGGTTTTGCGAGAGTGCAGAACTCAGCAATGGACAAAACTCTGACGTATTGACCGGTGAGTGGATTCTAATTTAAACATCTCTGGTTGGCCATTGCATTAAAGAAATCAACAGATATGTTTATGATTGGCTACATTGCTCAACGCTGCAAAACCATGTTGTAAATAGAAACAATTGATGCATTCAAGAGAGCAAACAGCAAATCTCTTTCACCAGTATTCTATTATTATAGAGGAAACTGATCCTAGACCAGCAATTTGGGCAGCTTTTCCCTCTAAAAGCAATCAGAAGCAGCAGCAGCAGTCAGTGGTTTGAGCAAGAAAATTCCACACTAGTCTCAAGTCCATGGCCAGGGGACGGCTAAAGGTCACTGCACACTGAGTCCGGAATTCTCGGAAATGTCGGAAGTTTAAAATCATTGGTTACCCGTAAGCCAATCACATAACGTTTGGTTATGGCATGTGTTATGCGCATGCTCAGCCGCAGCTAACTTCCACTGTAAACACATGTATGATGCTAAAACAAAACCATTGAGCTAAATATCGGAGTGAACATGGCTGTGAACGACTTTTGCAGATTATGTGAAGTAAATCTACGCATCCACGGTACAATCAGCATCTACGTCACGGCTCTCAGCCCGCCCTCTGTTCGTTGATTGGCCGGCTGTTTTCAGGCCGGAGGAAAACGGAAAGCTATTACGCTTTCTCAGACTGAATACAGAAGCAAAATGAAATTGAGTGGAAGTAGGAAGTCTGATGTAGTCAGGCTAATTGATTCTACCACTTTATATAGAAAAAATGTCATTGTGCCATTACAGATGGAGAATATGTACTACAAAATGTGCATCAATACCACAACACCCACCTCAGCTTCAAAATGGATATTGTAAATATGTAGACAGTCTAATCACTTGCCTGAAATGACAAGTTGGTGCATTTCAAATGTGACTGCGTAATCTCTCTGAAATATTTTAATACCAGACAACCAAAACAACAGAAACCAAGGATTACACCCAGCACAAACACAAGCAATGGACCTTTGCCATGGCTTCTTGCCATTGCTGTTCTTTGTGTGCCTGAGCCACATATTATATAAACCATTTTTCTGGGGATTAGAATTTAATCGGACTGTCCGTAATACACTGTGGAGTTAAGAAGAACATAGATTGTTTAGGTGAGTTGGAGAAAGAGAGAAAGTAAAACATATGGTCTCTCTCCTAGTGAAATAAAGAGTGAGAAAGGGAAAAGCCAACCTGTAAAGAACTCAATGAAATGCTGCCCAAGTTCAGAAAGACTTAAATATGAACTTGGCACAGTTGTGCATATCAGCCATAGGGCTGTGAGGTTTATAAACACAATTTGATGCCGATGGTACTTGGATGCAAACGTGAGTCAGACACTCAAGGCTGAAAAAACAAACTTGATCACTGCCTCCACTCCTCTGCGCCTCTTTAAAAATGCATGCTCCGCTCTAGCACAGTCTCATCATAAAATCTTCTGAAAAAAAGTGGGAATGTGAGTGAAAAGCCAGATTTTCTAAGGCAGTTGGACCACACTAAAAAAGTGGGGGTGATTCATTTAGTAGCCTTTCTTTCATTTTTCGGATAAACAAGAGCTGAGCTGGATGATGAGGAAGCCCTGAGGTCTGTGAGGCAAATTTAAACCCATATTGGACTTTTTCTCGCTCCAAGAGAGATCAGTATCTCCCAGGCCTTTGGGGGAGAACACAGCCTCTTGTTACACTTTTTTTCCAAACATTATGCAATCCAAGTACAGTGATTCACATGGGAGTTTCCACAAAAATTCACTCTACGTTTTCTGTGGTAAAAACACTGAGAAAGAGTCACTGATCAGAAAGTTTGGCGTTAAGAGGAGACAGATTCTGATGGCCTTCTGTTGCTCAGGGGCTGGGGACTGGGGTCTTGACTGATCTGCTTAAAACTGAATCAAAAGCACAGGGAGAAAACACTTTTTCTGAAGTGAAACACCCAGAAAGAAAAAGATCCAGTCAAATCCAGGGCTCCAGCCTCTAGGATCCACTTGCTCCAGCCTGGCAGGTCTGTCAGGCACAGACTGAGTCCCGCTGGAACTGGAATCAAAGTCATCTCCCCTAACTGTGACATTCACAGCATTTCAATTGAGCCATCAGTCTGTCAGACACAATACCTTCCCCTGCCTAGGGATTTAGGGGGTTCGGTTTTTCTTCGCCATGATCACTGTGTCAGGCTTCTGTAAAAACACAGCATGAAAATGTATGTTTAATGCATTATGCCTCTGTTTTCCCTGCAGAAAAGACCAGTATTGCGGGTCACAAAAAAAAAATACAAAATTGAATGCTGCTTTACTACTTTCACCAGCTAGACTAGAATTAAAATGCATGCTGGTCTTTTCAGCAAGTCTATTTGAACAGCTCTTTATAAAAGTTCCGTTAAAATGATTCATGACGTTTTTCTCTGTCATTATCACTGACTGTATCTATCGTCCTTTACCTCACCTTTCTCTTTCGGGCTTCTTTCTACACTCCTTCCTCTTTGCTTTCTCTATCTCTGGCAGACTGGGCTCCTGTAAAGAGGAGATAAAGTCCTCCAGCAGGCCAGGCCCGAAGCCTATGTCCCCATCGGACTTTCTGGACAAGCTGATGGGAAGAACCTCCGGCTATGACGCTCGCATCAGACCCAACTTCAAAGGTGTGACAGAACGTAAACAAACAAGCTTTTGTCGGATTATATACAACATAACCTACTGTGAAACTGGTAGCAGCTTGACAGCAGTGGCTCCTGGGAACTTAAATGAGGTGACTGTAGATAGAACCCGGTGACGTGACTGTGTGTTACTACTTCAGATACACTAAAGAGTGGGAATGCTCTTTGAAAGGTGTTCTGTTCTTCTTATAATAATTATTTTGATGAATGATGACTAGGGGATGTCTATATATATATATATATATATATATATATATATATATATATATATATATATATATATATATATATATATATATATACACACAATTTTCAGCTTTTGTTATGTGGTTGTTTATTTAGCTTTTTCATTCTTTTTTTGTTTGTTGTTGTTGTAATTTTTCTAATTCAACATTTCTAATTACCATTCTAATATTTCATGTTTAAGGTAAATTAATTTAAAGTTAATTTTACGATTAAATTTCAATCTTAATTCACACAAACCTGTCATGTTTTCAGAAGACTTTGTATATAGCACACAAGTCACATGGGCCACTTTTATGTTGCTTTTAGTCATTTTTGGAGGTTTGGTAATATGGAGAAAAATAGGAGAAAATTTGATTATTGTGAGAACAATTTTTCTGGTGAACTATCCCTTTAAGTTCTACTAGTCCCAAATAGTATCTATTTTTCATTCACTTTCCAAACATTGACAAACGTATATTCAAGTCTAAACATAAGAAACTTCTCTCCTCTATTTCAACAGGACCACCAGTAAATGTCACCTGTAATATTTTCATCAACAGCTTTGGATCCATTACGGAGACAACTATGGTATGTAACAACACTGGTTCATTTTTGTTTAAAATCAAATATTCAGGATTGAGCTTTATCTTCATTCTTTTGGGCAGCATGCTCTATTATATTTCTATTATATTTCTGCTGGGTGAGTTTTAGTTGCTTGCCTGACTTCTCGAGGAGCAAATCACTTAGAAGTTTAGAGTCCAGTGGGTCAGCTGATGTGCTGATAATGAACTGTCCACCATGCAATTAAAATGAGAAATTGAGAGAACGACCAGGAAATTAAGGGGGGAATGAAAAGGTGATACAACCATCCTCTAAAGCCTGTGCTTAAAGTTTCGTTGTCAGCAGAATGTTTCAGTTGACCGTTACAGATTGTCAGCGGTCTGTTAGTCGGCTAACCTAAGGTTAGATCATTGGAACTGGAGGACTTACTGTACAACAGAAATTAATGTCAGGGGAGAACATGTTAAGGGCATATTTGATTTAGTCTGTGCTAGGTTTGCAAATTTAAAAAAAGAACATTAGGTCTAAAAAGAACATGAATAATTAACAAGTGCAGAAATTGAACTAGATTTCAGAACACAACACATTTATTATTCTTCCTACAGGATTACAGGCTTAACGTCTTTCTACGCCAGCAGTGGAACGACCCTCGACTGGCCTATAGTGAATATCCTGATGCATCTCTAGACCTGGACCCTTCTATGTTGGACTCCATATGGAAACCCGACTTGTTCTTTGCTAATGAGAAAGGTGCAAACTTCCATGAAGTCACAACCGACAACAAGCTGCTGAGGATATTTCAGAATGGGAATGTGCTTTACAGCATTAGGTAAGCAGAGAAGTCTAAAGAGATTTCAGAGAACAAAGGGGAATTAACAAGAATTAGTGACGAAGGGCGATAGGGTTTTGCATTAAAATATTATTGCAAAATATATGTTAAAGAAATGACCTGGACCAAAATAAATAGGAATGCACAATGATCACAATGGAGTTTGAGCAATTATTAATCAGAAAATATAAAATGCGTAATATGAGAAATGTTATGTGGCCTAAAAAACAAAACAAAAATGCTTGACTGTTAATGCCAAGTACTCTTTCTATTTTTGTTTTGCTTTTAAAAAACACCTAAGAAACATCCCTAGAAAAAAATGTCATTAAGTTGATTCTAGTGATGGATGTAATTGTGGCTTGGGCAAAGATACATCAAAATGTATTTTAAAATAAATTACCAAATACCTTAATTAAGTGTATCAAAAATAAACTAATAAATACAGCTTCCACACCATGCAAAATAAACTAGTGTATTTTTGTATTTTAAAAAAACTTTTACAAGGGAGCATGAAATTTCCTATGAAATTGGCCTATTTGATCTATCCCTTCACCATTACACTGACTCAGTTGATTAAGTAAACAATGTTTGATAGCAGCAGCTTTTCTCTGCCCGAGTCATGCAATAAAACTGACATCTGCAACCAGTTAACAGATCAAATATTCATATATCCCTGTGATCTCCCAGATAAAGCTAATTGTATCCTTATTAAGTCAATGGTGCAGTATTGTTATTTAAAGGGCGCATTAGTAATATGCACCTAAAGGCGGGTGCACAACGTGCGTACACTCTGCTTATTACATACACAGGGTGTGTGTGTGTGTGTGTGTGTGTGTGTGTGTGTGTGTGTGTGTGTGTAATACAGCAGCACACAAGCATGCCAAATATTAAAAAATAAAAGGATTACAATGTAAAAGATTATTATTGTGTACATAAATATATAGTGGAATCTGGCTTGTCCCGTAGATGGTCTGCTCGCACGCTTTAACCTTGCACACGAGCAAGTTTGCTTGTAAATTCCGCCAAGGCGTGAGCGCAACTGGCTTTAAAAGGGAATGGGAGATGAGACTCTGATTGGTTTATTGCACGTTACGCCCAAAACACACCCATTACTCGTTAAGAGAATAGGGACAACCCTTAGACCATGCGCCGTGCGCGCTGACCATTTTTCAAGTCGTTAAACTAGCAAAAGTGGATTCGAACACGACCTAAGTGCACTTGCGCCATGTGCTTTAGACCATGCCAGGATTTTCTCCTCAGCATAAAGGTTAAGAGGCCCATCTATCACTGTTTTCCATGTTCATAGAGTTAGTTTCTGGAGTAAATATATAGGCTATAATCTGTGTGTTTACACAGCCTTTTTAAAAATGGCGGGTGCTGGTGTTTCGCATGCGTTCCGCCAATCAGCGTACACTAACGTCACTGGTAGTTCCTATAGTGTTGGTTTAGACCCTACTCTAGTTCCTCCAAAAGGAGTTCCTAGAACTAAAATCGTTCCTAGTTCCTGCGGTGCGAACACACCAAAATCCGGGCACGTTTCTTACCTTGACCACCTTCTTCCAAATGGATACATTTTCTGTCCTGATCTCAACAAGTCTGGGCAAACTACTGAGTAGGCACAATCAGAGGCCGCATTTTTATGATGTCATCATGTAGACTTCTTACAAAGTATTTTACAGTACAAAAATACCATTTTCATCAACCCTATCAAATACAAATTACAAATTTATATTTGAAATACGTATTTGAAATACATGTCATAAATACTGCCCTTCCCTGATTGCAATTAATCGTGCCCTGGTCCCACTTTGGAAACTACAAGGAGGGAAAAAAAATCATGTGTTAAAGAGCCTAAAAAGGTCTCCACATCAGAGTGTGTAAGTGTGGATATTTTGGGGTTTGAATTTAGGGTTATCACAGCACAAAAGAAACGGGCTCCTCAAAAAAGAACTGGTGGCTTTGTCTTTCTCTGAGACATTGCATTACAGCAGGTAATTACACTGTTTCCTTTATCCAAAGTTTCTAATAGTGGGGACTGATCTTTATGGCTAAAACTTTAATGTAACAGCCACATGATAAACAAGAGTAAAGAAAAGAAAGTTTGCTTTTACTAAGAAGGCATGTGATACAAACTGAGCAATTCACACCACATTTAGGGATTCATATATATATAATCACAAATCAAAGGGAAAAAGTGTACGACCATAGATCTTAACTCATGCGGAGACAGTATAAACTGGGATTTTGATTAATGGTGCGTTCTGAAATTATAATTATGCCTCTACAACAATTATTCATGCATAAATAAAAACAAACTCAAACTCATATTGTTCCAAACCTTTGTGGAACACAAAAGAAGATATTTTAAAGAATGTACTGGTTGTTTTATAGATCCAATTTCAATTACTGGGGTCTAGAGCTTTAAAGGTTAAATATTATGAAGAATCATAAAAGTAATCCATACAACTTATGCACCATATTCAAAATCTTCTGAAGGTTTTTTTTGTAAAATGTAATTTTGAAGCTTGAATCATCGTCAATCACTTTAATTCTATTGCAAAAGAGTGGTCAGATATTCGCTAAAAAAAAGAGAGAAAAAAAAGGCCAAGAAACAAGAGCAAATAATGACAACTAACTTTTTTCAACTATCTTCTTTGCTTCTGCTTCTCCTCCTCAGTGTTCCTTGCAAACTTTTTTTTGGTCTCTCTCTGCCCTTTGTGGTTTCACTCTTTCCACTGACTATTCCTCACTTTCTGCTTTCCTGTTTTGCGCTCTGTCTCAGGCTAACACTCATCCTGTCTTGTCCCATGGACTTGAAGAATTTCCCAATGGACATTCAGACTTGTACCATGCAGCTAGAGAGCTGTGAGTACTCTTATTCTACTCTTCATCTCTCCCTCCCCCATCTCTCCTCGCCTTCCCCGCTTCACACTTTGCTGCTTCCGATTCTTCTGACACTGTTTAAATGAATGCACGATAGCAATAGCCATGAAGTTGAAACACAGTGAACGCATAGCTCTACATGTTTTTAAAAGCCTTCCTATGAACACTGTTGTGTATGGTGAACATACTTTACCTTTCAAAAGTTTGGTCAAAAATACAGTTAAAACAGTAATATTGTGAAGTAATAAAACAATTTAAAATAACTGTTTTCGATTTTATTATATTATAAAATGTAATTTATTCCTGTGATTCCAGCACTACATTTTCAGAATCCTTAACTCAATGAACTGTTGCCATTTATATCCTGTTAAGACAGCAATGACAATTAACTTTTTTCTTTTTCTACTTGTGAGCCGATAACCCTGAGCATTATGGGATTTGAAAAAAGTGTAGAAAATAGATTACTCAAAACAGTTTTCTATGTCTCACTGCACAAAAAAGAAGAAGAATCGGCAAAAGGAAGTTTCAATGATACAGCATCCTCTTTTTAAAACGGTGTGTAGTGTCTAGTGCCCTTCCTTATTACCTTGATAAAAGGAAGAGGCAGGCAAAGAAATAGATAATTCACCACCCCAGTGCCCTGAGAGCAGATAGCATCTTAACTCCTAGAACCAATTTAAAGGATATCAATAATGAAACTTTCATTTTGTGTCCCCTTTATTATGTGGCCCACCTCATTTGCCCAAGAGGCTTTTAATTCCACATCCCTAAGACAAAAGAACTCCCCTTTCTAACCACAAGAGGAGCCAAATGAGATATCCATGTAATACAGAAATGCACTGCAGATGCCACTTAGCTTTACATCTGGATTTGCCTTTTGGATTATTTGATTTATGTGTGGTGACCAAAGGCAGCACCTCTACATTAAGTGACTCATATGGTTTAAAAGATTTAGGGGACGCACTACAAGATATTGTTTTGCTGTCCTTTCTGCGTCCTCTGTATGTCTACAGTATTTATTCAATGAGTGGAAAAAGCCCTCCTCTGTAGTCGCAGTTAAAATCGCCCTCTTCTAAGGAGTGGGGTCAGACACAGTGAGACACACACGGGAAGACGGGCAGGTTTACTGTCTAACAAAAGCCGTTACTGAGGGCATAATCATTTCCGATTAGTCAAGAGCACCTTTTTAGGGCTTTGAAAGGGCCCGCTGAACACCGTTTTGACGAGTGTTGGGACATTGTCGAGGGGTGGGATAACCTTGTCTGGGAAGGACACATCCAGGTAGAGAAATCTGATCCTTTGCAAAAAAACAAAGGAGGAATAAGTTTGGGGCACTTGGTATGCAAAAGTGTCAAGGGAAGATATGTGGAAATACAAGTGGAAAAACACGATGACAAAGGCACAAAAAAAAAAAATGAAGCAGAATTGGGAAAGTAGACAAATGGAATATTAATGTAAAGTTTAGTATAAAGGCTTCAAAAATGAATGTTTTTTAGGTATTATACACAGAGATTAATAAGTGCTTTTGTGGATTATAAAGGGCACACAAATCAATTACGCTTATATGACCAAGAGTGACCATGGAACGCATAAAGAAAGTCTTTATCTGAAATATACAGTACACCACTTTTCAAAACTTTGGGGTCAGTTTTTTTCAAAGACACTAATACTTTCATTGAACAAGAATGCATTAAATTGATAAAAGTGTGTGTGTGTGTGTGTGAAACATAAACCTGTTTCTTTGACCTTTGCATTCAAAGAATCCCCCCCCCCCCCCCCCCCCCAAAAAAAAGCAGTTTCCACAAATGACTGCACAACTGCTTTTAATATTGATAATAAAAAAATAAAAAAATGAGCATCAAATAAACATATCAGAATGATTTCTGAAGGATTATGATGCACTGAAGAATATATTGCAAATAATACCTTTTTTATATTGACAATTGAGGCTAGAATAGGCAAAAAAAATAATCCTTTCTCATCTTGGAAAAACATTCATATTTCTTGTATTAGTTTGAATGCAATGTTTGGAACCACGCTAAACTTTTCAAAGACACCATGACATTCAAGGACTTTCAGTCTTCATCCTTTTTTCATAGGTTTGTTGTTTTGGAAGGGGACGGGGAGGTTTGTGAATAATAGATGTCTTAGTAAATCCCTGAGGGTCTCTGATAGACATCAATATTATTCAGATTTGTCAAGTATTCTACACTGTTATTGCATGCCTCATGCATTTTTAATAGGCCCCTAATCTCAACGTGTTCTACAGAGAGAGAGACCTGTTAGAAATTATGTGGGGGATGTGAAGAATTTGAGGCAAGTAGCATGGATAAGGAAAAAAATAATATAAGAAAGAAAGATTTCCAATTAATTTGCTCAAATACTTCATGTTGGTCATATGTTGGATGTAATAATCCAGAGTATATAAACATCTTCACTATTCAAAGGTCTGTACCAGTTATTCAATCTATCAATCTACCCCTTGGTTTGTTGTCTGTCAGATGACCTTTTATGCAGCGTACAAAGTATGGGAGGAGAGTGGAAGCTTGACAGTTGCAATTCACACTTTTATGCACAGATATGCATTTTTCTATTTCATTCTCTCTCCCTTTTCACAGTTGGCTACACCATGAACGATCTGATCTTCGAGTGGCTTTCTGATAGCCCAGTGCAGGTGGCGGATGATTTGACTCTTCCTCAGTTTTTACTAAAGGAGGAAAAAGATCTCGGCTACTGCACTAAGCATTACAACACAGGTAGACGTTCCACTACAACCTTCACGCATATCAAATAATATTCTATATAAAAAAAATCATCATATACTGAATTGATTTCAAGGTCCTCTAATGAATTTTTAAATGCATGTATGGTGTTGCCCCTACGATATGACAATAATAATTAACCAGGTGTAAACAACAATACATTAAAAGTTGCTATACATAGTTACTTACCTATGAAACTCTTTTGTGTTCTCCCAGGTAAATTCACCTGTATTGAGGTGAAGTTTCACTTAGAGAGACAGATGGGCTACTATCTCATTCAGATGTACATCCCCAGCCTGCTGATTGTCATTCTGTCTTGGGTGTCTTTCTGGATCAACATGGATGCTGCCCCTGCTCGGGTAGGCTTGGGTATCACCACTGTGCTGACCATGACTACCCAGAGCTCCGGCTCACGAGCCTCTCTACCCAAGGTAACATAACCAAAATTACTCAGTTCTAAGAGAAAAAAAAAGAGAAACATTTCAGAAACCAGTGCACTTATTGGATAATGAGTGAAATAATGAGACAATCAATGAACACGAGAGCAGAGAGAGGTGAGAATAAGCTTGCCTATTTTATAAGTGACTATTTAAACTATTAAAAGGATGTCGAAGAGCACTTGCTTCTGTTTAAAGATTTGTTCGCTAAAAAATGAATGAATTCTGAATGATAAAAAATTTATAATTTTTTTTGTTTGTTTGTTTTGTTGTTCTAAACACGATTCCTCTCAACGAATCCTTGTTCCTTAACGGTTACATAAACGATTATTTTAACACTTTAAATGAAGACATGTAAGGGGGGGTGAAATGCAATTTTTTACTGTCCTCAGTAATCTGTTGCCAAATTTTAATTTCAGATTTTACATTAATCAGAAATCAGACTACTATTAGATCAGCACTGCGTTTTTGTCACGATCGCACACACGAAGACAAAAGTAGATCCAATAATGCAGCTATTATTTAAGGGTAATCCGTATTCGTACATCCAGTCCAGGCAATAGGTCAATATCCATACAAGTAATCCAAAAACAAGAAACAAACAGGAACACGCAAGACTGACCTCAGGAAGTGGTGTGAACTAAACAAGGACTCCGTAACAAACACTAACACAGACAGGGTTTTTATACACACATAGCTGGGTGCAATGAACAGTGATGAGTACAGACAGGATTGTGGGAATTGCAGTTCATGAGTGAGTGACACCGTGAGGGAAGGGGACCTCTAGTGTTTACCCAGGGAACACAAACCAGACACTGTGACATAACCCCCCCTCTACGGAGCGGCTACCAGACGCTCCAAGACAACACTACAAAACAAGAGTCCAGGAGGGAGGTGGAACGGTGGAGGATCAGGGGGAGGGATGGGGGGCCAGGTCCATGGAGGGAAACGGGGACAGGGAGTGACAGTTCATCTGGCGGCCAGGGCGGAGACGACAGTCCATCGGGCGGCCAGGGCAAAGCAGACTTTCCCTCGAGTGGCCAGGGTGGAGCAGGTCGTGCAGGCGGCCAGGGCTGAAACGACAGTCCATCGGATGGCCAGGGCGGAGACGACCCCTCGGGCGGCCAGGGCGGAGACGACCCCTCGGGCGGCCACGGCGGAGACGACCCCTCGGGCGGCCAGGGAGGAGACGACCCTTCGGGCGGCCATGGCACAGGAACAGACACCGGCTCAGGAACAGGAACAGACACCGGCTCAGGAACTGGAACAGACACCGGCTCAGGAACTGGAACAGACACCGGCTCAGGAACTGGAACCACCGACTCAGGAACTGGAACCACCGACTCAGGAACTGGAACAGACACAACCGGCTCAGGAACAGACACCACCGGCTCAGGAACTGGAACAGACACCGGCTCAGGAACTGGAACAGACACCGGCTCAGGAACTGGAACCACAGACTCAGGAACTGGAACCACAGACTCAGGAACTGGAACCACAGACTCAGGAACTGGAACCACAGACTCAGGAACTGGAACAGACACAACCGGCTCAGGAACATACACAACCGGCTCAGGAACAGACACCACCGACTCAGGAACTGGAACAGACACCGACTCAGGAACTGGAACAGACACCGACTCAGGAACTGGAACAGACACCGACTCAGGAACTGGAACAGACACAACCGGCTCAGGAACAGACACCACCGGCTCAGGAACTGGAACCACCGACTCAGGAACTGGAACCACCGACTCAGGAACTGGAACCACCGACTCAGGAACTGGAACCGACACCACCGGCTCAGGAACAGACACCACCGGCTCAGGAACTGGAACAGACACCGGCTCAGGAACTGGAACAGACACCGGCTCAGGAACTGGAACCGACACCACCGGCTCAGGAACTGGAACCACCGACTCAGGAACTGGAACAGACACAACCGGCTCAGGAACTGGAACCACCGGCTCAGGAACTGGAATCGACACCACTGGCTCAGGAACTGGAACCACCGGCTCAGGAACTGGAACCGACACCGGCTCAGGAACTGGAACAGACACCGGCTCAGGAACTGGAACCGACACCACCGGCTCAGGAACTGGAACCACCGACTCAGGAACTGGAACCGACACCACCGGCTCAGGAACTGGAACAGACACCGGCTCAGGAACTGGAACAGACACCGGCTCAGGAACTGGAACCGACACCACCGGCTCAGGAACAGACACCACCGGCTCAGGAACTGGAACAGACACCGACTCAGGAACTGGAACAGACACAACCGGCTCAGGAACTGGAACCACCGGCTCAGGAACTGGAACCGACACCACCGGCTCAGGAACAGACACCGGCTCAGGAACTGGAACAGACACCGACTCAGGAACTGGAACCACCGACTCAGGAACTGGAACCACCGACTCAGGAACTGGAACCACCGACTCAGGAACTGGAACAGACACAACCGGCTCAGGAACTGGAACAGACACAACCGGCTCAGGAACTGGAACCGACACCACCGGCTCAGGAACTGGAACCACCGGCTCAGGAACTGGAACCGACACCACCGGCTCAGGAACTGGAACAGACACCGGCTCAGGAACTGGAACAGACACCGGCTCAGGAACTGGAACCACCGACTCAGGAACTGGAACAGACACAACCGGCTCAGGAACTGGAACCACCGGCTCAGGAACTGGAACCGACACCACCGGCTCAGGAACTGGAACCGACACCACCGGCTCAGGAACTGGAACCACCGGCTCAGGAACTGGAACCGACACCACCGGCTCAGGAACTGGAACCACCGGCTCAGGAACTGGAACCGACACCACCGGCTCAGGAACTGGAACAGACACCGGCTCAGGAACTGGAACAGACACCGGCTCAGGAACTGGAACCACCGACTCAGGAACTGGAACCACCGACTCAGGAACTGGAACCACCGACTCAGGAACTGGAACCACCGACTCAGGAACTGGAACCGACACCACCGGCTCAGGAACTGGAACAGACACAACCGGCTCAGGAACAGACACCACCGACTCAGGAACTGGGACCACCGACTCAGGAACTGGAACCACCGACTCAGGAACTGGAACCGACACCACCGGCTCAGGAACAGACACCACCGGCTCAGGAACTGGAACAGACACCAGCTCAGGAACTGGAACAGACACCGGCTCAGGAACTGGAACAGACACCGGCTCAGGAACTGGAACCACCGACTCAGGAACTGGAACCACCGACTTAGGAACTGGAACAGACACCACCGGCTCAGGAACTGGAACCACCGACTCAGGAACTGGAACAGACACCACCGGCTCAAGAACTGGAACCACCGGCTCAGGAACTGGAACAGACACCGGCTCAGGAACTGGAACCGACACCACCGGCTCAGGAACTGGAACCACCGACTCAGGAACTGGAACCACCGACTCAGGAACTGGAACAGACACCACCGGCTCAGGAACTGGAACCGACACCACCGGCTCAGGAACCGGAACCACCGGCTCAGGAACCGGAACCACCGGCTCAGGAACCGGAACCACCGGCTCAGGAACCGGAACCACCGGCTCAGGAACCGGAACCACCGGCTCAGGAACCGGAACCACCGACTCAGGAACTGGAACCACCGACTCAGGAACAGACACCACCGGCTCAGGAACAGACACCACCGGCTCAGGAACAGACACCACCGGCTCAGGAACTGGAACAGACACCACCGGCTCAGGAACAGACACCACCGGCTCAGGAACTGGCACCACTGGCTCAGGAACTGGAACAGACACCACCGGCTCGGCGGCGGCCATCTTGTCTGAAGACACAGGTTCGGCGGCGGTCATCTTCTCCGAAGACACAGGCTCGGCAGACGTGACGTGAACAGGCTCGGCGGCGGCCATCTTGTCCGAAGACACAGGCTCGGCAGACGTGACGTGAACAGTCTCGGTGGCAACCAACTTGTCCGAAGACACAGGCTCGGCAGGCGTGATGTGAACAGGCTCGGCGGCGCCCATCTTGTCCGAAGACACAGGCTCGGCAGACGTGACGTGAACACTCTCGGCGGCGGCCATCTTGTCCGAAGACACAGGCTCGGCAGGCGTGACGTGAACAGGCTCGGCGGCGGCCATCTTGTCGGAAGACACAGGCTCGGCAGACGTGACGTGAACACTCTCGGCGGCGGCTATCTTGTCCGAAGACCCAGGCTCGGCAGGCGTGACGTGAACAGGCTCGGCGGCGGCCATCTTGTCCGAAGACACAGGCTCGGCAGACGTGACCTGAACAGTCTCTGGATCGGCAGACGTGACCTGAACAGTCTCTGGATCGGCAGACGTGACCTGAACAGTCTCTGGATCGGCAGACGTGCCAGGTCGCTGGGGTGGCGCTGGCAGGGCGAGCAGTTTGGGCGGGGCCGGCAGGGCGAGCAGCTCGGACGAGGCCGGCAGAGCAGGGCGCCTGGGCGGCGCGGGCAGAGCAGGGCGCCTGGGCGGGACCACCGGAACTGGGACCACCGGACTCGGGACCACCGGACTCGGGACCACCGGACTCGGGACCACCGGAACTATATTTACCTTTTTTTAAATAATCTATTAAACCTGCTGAGAAACGAGGAGCGTGAACTAGAATGAGCAGTTCCACGCGCATGCCCGGGAAACTCATGAATATTCATGTGGGCTCCGCCCACTGCCTCTACAGATGCACAACTCACTTTTGCCCCACATTTCACGGTGCACTTGGTGCAAAAGTGAGAGCGCGCGAAACTTGTCACTTGAAAGCGAAAAACAGTGTTTGAGATTCGTCGCAGCAGATTCAAGCAGCTGTAGTTATGTACTTGTGTTTGTGCTAGAAAAATATACAAAACATTTGTGAGAAAATATTCTACAAGTGTGCAACTCTCATTGGATGAATTCACATACTGATTTGCAGATGAGCAAAATTTCTCCGTGACTTCACATTTTTTTATGCAGGTGTGTAAATGCGTTTTGCACCATATTCACTGCAGCAACTGGCAAAAATGTGAGCGTATGAGTTTCTTAATTTGTGATTTGTAGAATAGGATTTGTGCACCTGCAATGAAGAATTTGAGAAGGTGTAACTGTTGTGTTGTGTTTGTGGAAGATAAAAAAAAGTCTACAAGTTTGCAACTCTTAAAACATTTCTCTCTGTGACTTCAAATTTACTGATACACATGTGTGACTATTCTCTACAACTACAAATTTCACTGTCACAGGCGTTCAGTAGTTTTGCACCAAAAATACCTCCATAAAACCCGCCACTCCTGTCAGGTCAGACGTAGTCAACGTGCACGCGCACGTGCAGAACAAGGCGACCTACTGAGAAATAACACAGAAGTTTGACATAAACTTGACATTTGTGTAAACCTAGCAAGAAAATTAAACATGTTAAAACTTAATTGTATACTTGCACAGACCACGTTTTAAATTGAAATGTATGCAATATGAAATGTTTTCTTTAGTTCTTTTTTTGCCTATATTTAGCCTACTTGTTTATAAATGTAAGAGATTTTAAATATTAATTCAAATATTGTCCTCTTCAGATGTAGCCCTAATGCCCTATGTAAAATATGCTGTTTTGATTGGCTAATGAAAAGTATGTGTCCAAAGTCAACACAACCTCATTATTCCTAGCAATGCCATTATTGATTATCTATTGATGTTGCTCTGACCTTGTGCATCTCAGGTGTCCTACGTCAAGGCCATTGACATCTGGATGGCCGTTTGTCTGCTGTTCGTGTTTGCTGCATTGTTGGAGTACGCAGCAGTCAACTTCGTCTCAAGGCAACACAAAGAATTCATCAGGCTGCGCAAGAAGCAGCGAAGGCAGAGAATAGTAAGTGCGATGAACACACTCGCACACACACACACACACACACACACACACACACACACACACACACACACACACACACACACACACACACACACACACAAACAAATACAGGCTGTTCTGTCACCCTGGATTACACTTTAACTCGCATCTCTTCTCATTGTGCTCAGCCACATCCAAATACTGGCAACGGCCACACTACAGCTGGCTGTCACATTTCGTGTGGGGGAATTCAGATCAGCCTGTTTCCATAGTGAGCAGTCCCATGTGCTGAGCCCACCATTTGTGCCACCTTGTAAAGCCTCGCTACAGCCAATTTCCAAAGGCCAACAACCTGCTTCCTGATCCGAGATCACAGACACTGCCTGAAATGCTAAAAAGAAGCTTCTAAACGAAAAGCTTAGAAAATGCCCCCAGGGCTTCGGAGAGTCAAATCACTCTGAACACATGAAATGTGTTTAACAGATTTTAAATGTAATTTCTATAAATACTGCAATATATCAAAGGCAAACAATCACATTTAAAACTGTTGGCTACAACATCTAGGGCACTTTCCGGGCTTGTACAAAAGCACTTGCTGTCCAAGCTCACAGTGCTGGAGATTTACGAGTGTGTTCGCTGAATCTGAATCAATAATGAGAGAAAAATGAGAATAACTCCTTTTAAGAATGAGCGAGTTCTCCTCCCCCTCCTGTCTCGGAGATCTTGGCGGCTATTACTCTTTGTCCTATTCTCTCCCGCCAATAAAGTCTCTGGTCTGAACGATCAATCTGGGTGGTATCGATGCATGGGTCACTGGCTGAGAGAGCTGTTAGGCTGATGGACCAACTACTGGCCAGGATAATCAATACAACAAATCCTTGGCTTCATCCTGCCTTAATAACACTATAGACTAATTAGGCCACATTTTCCTGCTCAAGAAAACACTAACAAATGGGTGCTGAGAGGATCGTGCCTGTTTTAGGAACATATTTTCAAAATTACCAATTGTGAATTGCCTGAATGACTAGTTAACCTATTGGATGTAAGATAGCCCTGTTTAATTACACTGGTTTCAGATTCAGGGGGTGCATTTCTTAGGGGGGTTTAAATAAGACACATTGCCAGTGTTATTTTAGTATTATTTATACTAATATATGATTTGATATTTTGAATCAGCTTTAATATTTTTATGTGCTTTTGCCATTTATATATATACATATACACACACACACACACACACACATAAATATATATATATATATATATATATATATATATATATATATATATATATATATATACTATTTTATATAGAATATCCTATTCTATTTTTTTTTTTTTTTTTAAAGTAGTTTCAGTTTTAGTAATTTTAGTACTATTTTATTTCAGTTAGTTGCCAAGGCAACATTATTGATTTAAGTTTTTTATCTTTAGTTAACAATAACCACAATGAGTGTTGTTGCGTTCAAAAACATCTAGTTGGAGCACAATGAAATGGAACAGACTGGAGGTGTCTTGATGCATTTTTAAAAGTTTAACTTTATTTTTAACTTGGCACACATCCTAAAAAACATCACAAACAATCAAAAAAAGGACAAAATGTGGCACAATGGTAAAATACGTCTCTCCAACTGTGTAAGCCTGTAGTTGTACTTTAAAAGGGATGTATACACTGTTTAACAGCTAAAGCACCACCACGGAAATCTAAAAATCTAGATCAAGTTATCCCAGATCTTGGACAACTAGTCAATTAGTTAACCATTGTGACCTAGTTATAAGCTATTTGTGTCTGATTTAAACATCATCATGAACATTATCCTCTTGTCTTAGGACTTTATCAAGTTTTGCTGTGATGGTCAGATTTAGCTTGAGTGTGTGCACTTTATTGGAGTGTCCCTCATCAACCTGCAAAAAAGTGTACACTCATAAGCAGTGTTGCCTAGCAACTTGGATGGTGTTGGAGAGCAGCGGCTTGATAGCTGTTAAATTCTTGTTGAAGTATTTACACAGTTGCCAATATTAATGAAAATGAGTCTGCTCAGCCTGCCTAGAAATGTTATGGTTGAAAGTGCACTGAACTGTGCAAGATACATAAGAATGACAGATTGATGGATAGATGGATGGATGTGCTCTATTGATTCCCAGAAGTTAATTTAGGGAAAGAAAAAGACAGATGTTCCAAACTGTTATATACGAGGAACTAAGAAACAAAACATTTCATTCTTCCTTGATGGAGGTTCGAGGCAGGCAGCCTGCAGGAAGCTTTGACTCACTGTGGAGAGTGAACAAGCTCCCTGGGAACAGCACCAGCAAACTCAACCAGCACTGCAACACCTGTGCTAGGGTAAAAAAAACACATCTGTGTCCCCCATCTTATTTGCCCATGGGCAAACACTTGAGTCCCATAAACCCAGAACCCCCTCCGTCCTACTGGCCCAGTTCACAGCTGGTATGAATACACTTCATAAGTGAACCGCTTACAATTGTCGTTTATTCCTTATAGTAATGTGTCTCATGTGACCACTTGATTAGAAATGGATGTTAATGCCAGATGTTAATTTCCATACCCCTTAAATGTGTACAGCGATTTAAATAACACCAAATTCCAACATGATCTCACGGAAAATGTAATTGTTACAAAGTGGCGATTTCATATGAATTCATGCAATGTGAATTGTACAAAAACGTATGATAAAAAAAGTAAGCATGAAGATGCTTGAAGAATTGCCATGAAATTTTGTTGGAAATTCAGCATATATGTATTTAAGCTCATTTTTAAATGATTAATAATAACTAATAGCTAAATACATAAATGCACAGAGTATTGCTCAAGTGTGCTTATACCTCCACCCAGTATGGTTTCTTTTCTTGTGACCATGTTGAGTGACCCTCAGTGTGTAGTATTCACCCCTCAGTCCTCATACAAATGGAACTGACTTGTTTCATACTGAAACATTTTTGCAGAGTTCTTTTTACACGCTAGACTCAGATTCTGAGTCTGGACAGGGCCTGGCCATGATTAATAAGGTAAGCACTGACCCAAACTGTGTTCATAGGTGACTTTAAACTCACTTTAAATGGTGTCTTTATCTTTAACCAAACACATCATTAGTCCTAGGCATGTGATTGACTGGATTGTTTTTAGGTGCAAGCAGAGGATTTAATGAAGAACTAAACAAGAACTTAATCTTCTTATCCTCTCGAGGAAAGGGGTAATTTGTCAAAGATTGACAGATAAACTGATTCAAATGACTAATTTATTTGGCATTAGAGGCAAGAACTAGGCCAAAGTGCTACATGTGGAAAAGTAGACCAAGTAGAATACTAAAGAACATACAGCATACATCATTTAAAAAATCATGATGCTGTGTCAAATTAAAAACCATTCAACTGTAAAAAAAAAAAAAAAAAAAAAGGACAAAATTAAACATCTTGATGTATTTGTGTTTTGTTCCATTATGTTGAGCGCATTCTGTCTTGCCGGCAGATATACAACTGACATCGAACAACAACATCAAACATGGTTGGTAACATATAGTATGGATGGAAGAAAGAGAGAAAAATGCAGAATCCTTTCACTTTCAAGTAATTGTTCAAGACAGTTTCATTCTAGCGTCAGACAGAGGGAGGGAAATTGTCATGAAATAACTACATAATGACTTTTTTGGCACTGAAAAAAAAAAGAAAAAGGAAAAACTACACTGCAAAAAGTGATTTACTTACTCAGTAATTTTTTCATGTTTCCCAATATAAATATCTAAACGTTCCTAAATCAAGATTCATTTACTTGAAAAATGACAAAATATTAAGAAATGTATCAAAATTAAGTGAGTTTATGCTTAAAACAAAAAACAAATCTGCTAAATGAGGTAAGAAAAATAAATTTACCCTACTGGCAGATTTTTTTCTTATTTTAAGCATATCTTCACTTCATTTTTCAGAACACAAAACTTAATATCTTGTGTCATTTTGCTTCATAAGTAAATCTTGATTTAAGAATGTTTATATACAGCAAAACAAGACAAAAAATACAAGAAACTCACTTTTTTCAGTAAATGGACCATGGTAAATAATAATAATAAATAAATAAAAACAAGCTTATTTTGTGTTATAATAATATGACCCGGGGGGAAAAAAAACATAAAAAGGATCTGAATGAAGCTTCATAGGTAGCATTCATAAAAGCAAGTAATGTACATACACTTGACATTTGACTTTTTACATATCTACAGTTCAGTATAACTACCCCCTCCCCCCCTCTCTAAAAACTAAACCAGTATGTGAAATTTTCTTTGATGCCTGGCACTAAAAACACTAAGAATGCTTTTCTTCTGTTAAAGGAGGAAGAGATTGTTCGAGAAAGCCGTGGCTTTTACTTCCGTGGGTACGGACTGGGCCATTGCTTACAAGCTAAAGATGGGACAACTGTGGAGGCGTCCACCGTGTTCGCCCCACCACCCCCAGTGCAAGTGCTGTACGACGGAGACGCCATCCGGAAGCGGTTTGTGGACCGAGCCAAGCGAATCGATACCATATCCAGAGCATTTTTTCCTCTCAGCTTCCTCATATTCAACGTCTTCTACTGGATCACCTACAAAGTGCTGCGACACGAGGACATCCACGCCAACCTGTAATCGCTCCTGGTTATGCCACTTGTTCATATTACGGCTTCTTTTCTTTCCTTATATCTCCTAATTTTAAACAAAACCACCTGTCATACTCACACTAGAAGTGTATTTTAAAGGCATATTCACTCCAGAAATGCCGTCAGTGCTAAAACCATGTGCTCAGGTGTGACTTCTGGAATTTAAAGTGCCCACTTAGAGCGAAAGGGGCTCGTAGATGAAAATGCTGCTGTTGGGGACTTGGCTCTCCTCTCTTTCACATCTTCATTCGAGTGGATTGCACTAATAGCCAGTGCTATTGCCCTTATTTTGTAGGCTCCATTTGAGTTATAGGCTGAAAGATTCTGGGTTGGATAGAAAACATTCACTTGAATTTTACGCATCCTTGAATGAATGTTTTTGAAAACCTCAAAACAAATGTGTTTTTTACATCTTAAAATGCCAAACTAATGGGCTGTGAAGGGGAGGATTGGGATTTATTATTCATGGGTACAGTTACAGGGGAATGGTGTACTGTTTTACTAAATAATAAGATTATAAATATATATGACTGTATAAAGTGTATATATGCAGAGTTGTTCACAGACTGCAGACAGCACAAATGTGTATTTCTTTTTGTCTTTTGAATTTGAATAAATGGATATTCTACCAGGAAGTCAGAGTTGTTTGTACTTTGGTGCACAAAATTACACAAAAGCACAAAAATAGGTACTTTGGTTGTTAAATCTGGATTTTTCCAAGATTGATGTATTACAAACTCTGTTCATAGTCATTTTTCTGTTATTTTTCATTAACATTATTCATGCTATTTGGAAAACTTAAATATCTAAATCATTCCATCATGTGTTAAATCGTTTAAACTAATGCCCGAAAGAAACGGATGATTTGTGACGCTCTGTCACCCTGGCAGCGCTAGGCTTTAATTGTCAACAAACAGAGACATGTATCATGCATCATAGCCATTCTTTATTATTGCTAGCCCCAAATGTGTTCCTCAGTCAAACATAAAAGCCGTCGTTTATTGTCCTGTCCGGAGAGCCGTTGGAGGATGTGCTGAAGAAGGACGGATGAGGATTTTAATGGGAATCACAAGGTGTTTTTTATCAGCTAATGAGTTTGAAAAGGACTATGCGTTCTTTGCTAATGACAATGAATTAAGGCCATCAACCTCTGCACACAGCCCTTTGTCTGAGGAGTAACTAATCTAGTCTTCTGTAAGATTGTCTCTCAAGGGTGAGTGAGCATATGTACAGACGAGCCTGCGGAGAAGGAAACAAAATGCTTAGTGCAGGAAATGGTAGATGCAGATTAATGTCATGCATTCATTAACAGATTAACCCTGGTTTCTAACACAACCAACAGAACGATTCACCCATGCATGTTTCAAAAAAAGAAAAAAAAATTCCAGCAAAATGACAGACTTTTCTCTGGTGGCGTATTTGTGGAACTTCTACAATCATTTTAACCACCCAGCTCCTTTCTTACAATCGACTGCAAGCTCATAATCTTAGATCTTCCTCCATTCAATCAACAATTGATAGATAAAACCAAGTCCACGCTCTACTTTTTTTCTTTTTTGATCACTCGGATGTACACTCAGATGTATGCACCATATGGAAGAGAAGATCAGTCTCTACTTCTGTTACATTTTCATGACCTTAAGGTTATTCATCAGCTGCATTCAATTCATCTCTAAAAAAGCAAAACCAGTCGAAGCCAATTGCCCTCGAACACATAGTCCCACATACCCGAATGACCTGAGTTCCAAAAAAACACTAAAAATAATAAATCTGCTATTTAAAACTGCTATCAGAAACAGTTCAAGTCTGTTAAGTCACATCTAAATGCACCATATTTAAATTTCCTAGACACGTGCCTTAGTTGATTGACTCATTAGTTGAATTTGTTTATTATATAACTTAGTTTAAATTATGATATAACCTTCTGGAATTATTGAAGCCACTGTCACTATGTCACAAGCATGTAATAATTCCCTTTAGGTATTTGTTTATACAGACATAAAATGTTGTATGAACAGGACAACTGAAGAGTCTCTTCTAAATCAACTGTCAGTAAATACAGTTGAACGGTAACAGCCAGTGAGATCATGCATATTGTGCAGTTCACTTGACTTTACAGTTTAAATATGTGCAGAAATCCAATCTTAGTCCATCCAGCTCTGCACTAACTATGAAGATGTATCTTCATAGATGTATCTTCATGAGTCCAATCAAGCTAGAATGCGTTGCTGTCAAGATTTCAGCCTCCGCTCATTTCAAATAAGTGAAAGCGATGATGGGAATGTTTTTTTTTTTATTCGAATACAAACCAACACCCCACTCAAACAGCAGCTAGCCTTGGACAGTTTAGGTTTTCTCAATTTGAGCGAATGCGGTGGCTTGACATATTCGCTTAAGCCCGGCACACATGCTTGACAGTTTAAGTAGATTTTTTGCCAAGAGGAAATCTGGGGGCAATTGGCAAATGTCAGAAAGATTGGCTATTGTATCTCACAATGTGCATTTTCCATGAGAGGCTTTTTGAGTGAACACAGTGGGATACTGCATTTACTGCCTCTGAGAAGGTCTGCACAGACCATGAAGGATAGAATGAGAAAGAAAGAAAGAAAGAAAGAAAGAAAGAAAGAAAGAAAGAAAGAAAGAAAGAAAGAAAGAAAGAAAGAAAGAAAGAAAGACGTAACCCTTCTGTTACATGGAGGTCTTTGGTTTGGTTTTAGGGGGCAAACTGTGCCTTTGTAGGATTTAAGAAGATTTTCTAAATCTGCAGCCCATGACTGACAAACACAAAATAGGACTGTGATTTATAGCATACAACGACACTCTGCCTGCCCTCCCCTCGATCAGTGTATCTCCGCCAATGCTGCCTGTATCACAGATACAGGAACTTCTAATGTATTTCAATCACAGAGGAAATCACACAGACGCCTCCCATGAGATTGCTCCGTGGCCCTTCCCCTCAATAAGCACCAAGGATTCATGAGCTAACATCATTACACCCATATCCCCACAACATTTACTTTTACAAATGTGTGTATCTGATCTGTGCATGTGTCCTGAGACATCGGATAATGAGACCGCGGAATATGTGTGTGTGTGCATGAGTGGAAATGAGAGATGGATAAAAGAGAAAGAGAGACAGAAAAACAGAGAGACATGCATTCAAGGGCATCCCTGAGAGAAATCAATAAAACAATATTCCTCTACATTTATTGATTCAAAAATGTTATGAATAAACTGAAGCCACAAATAAATAATTCGATAGTTTGTTTCTCTCACTCTCTCCCAGAAGAATTCCGTGTAAATCACCACAAAGCACAAGACAAACGCATTAGTCATATTCTCTGGAGAGCAACTGAGGTCTTTGCATTTATTGTTCATCTTCATGTAAGCACTCAATAACATGGGAAGTGGGCGGGTCTGTTGGTGTGATGAATGGGAGGCTCAAATCTTATCCTGGACCTGTCCTTGCACCAACCCAAGGGAATAATCAACATCCGAGTAAAATGTTAATAGAGCCTTGGGGAAAGTAATAGCCTAATGTTGGAAACACTTTCTCATTCACATGTTCGGCTAGATCAAATTCAAGGGGGGTTTAACTCTGTTATTGACACTAAATATACATAACTATCCTTCAGAACCTTACATGCTTAAACAACAACTCCCTTGGACATACACTAGCGTACAAAAGTTGGTAAGAGTCTGTATATTCTTTATTCTGTATATTCTTTTTTACGGTTTCTGAAAGAAACTAATGCTCACTAAGGCATTTATTTGATAAAGTAAAAACAGTAATATTGTGAAATGTTATTACAATTTAAAATAACTGTTATACATTTTAAAATATATTTCTATGAAGGCAACGCTAAATTTTCGGTCTTTAGTGTCACATGAAACATTTCTTACTATTATCAGTACTGAAAACAGTTCTGCCTCTTAATATTTTTTGTGGAAACCGTGATACCTTTATTTTTCAGGATTCTTTGATCAATAGAAAGTTTAAAAGAAATGCATTTATTTGAAATAGATTTTTTTCAAAGTCTTCACTGTCACTTTTGATCAATTTAATGTTTCATGGCTGAATAAAGTAGTAACATCTTTTGAATGATATGTGTACTGAAAAGATACACAAAAATGTAAAAAAAAAACTGGGATGGGGATAGTATTGAGTTTAAACACTCACTAATCGAGCAAATCTGAGTGACATTTGAGACATCTGATGTTAATTTAGTTAAATTCTAACAGTTCTAATTGTTATGCTGATCTATTATCTAAAATAATATAATTTAAAAAATATATAATTTCTAAAATAATCCTTGTTAAATTAAAAAAGACATTTGGGCCATACTGTATATGTGTTCATTTCAAATCCATTGTGATGCTTAAAAAACAACAACAGATGAAGAAGAAATATTTGTAAGAAGCAGTTGCCCTGAAACACACACATGCACACACAATCTGTGTATCGTTCAAATGACCACATTTTCTGAATAAAATACACAGCTAAGGCAACATCATTGAATCTAATCAACAACTTTGAAAGTTATATAGATAAAATGCAGTAAATTCACAAATTGGAGAAAGGGTACAAAAGACCATTCAAATGTTGAGATGCCACAATATCTATCCAATTATCAGTAAGTGAAGACCATATCAAACCACATATACACTGCTTTTAAAAAGAATTTTCAAACCAGAATCTTGAGAGAGATGCCTCAGAGAAACTAGCAGCTACTTTGAAAGAGCTACAGTGTTCAGTAGCAGAAAAAATATAGAGGGAACAATAATAACAACAACAATAATAGATAAATACATATAAATACTGCTAGCAAACATGCTGCAGTTATACTGACAAAATGTTCATCATTCAGTAGGACGATGACACATTCAAACACATTCCCAAATACTGGAGTGGCACAGGAAATACAATGACGATCAAAAAATCATCAAATCATTGATCACTTCAAGTAGCAATCTGTTGCACTATTTGAAAAATGCATTGCATCATTGCAGCAACTGTGAGAAATATCCTAATTATTATTATTTGTAATTCAGGAAACATTTAAGTTTTTGTTAAATTTCTGAATGCTTTATGTGATGCGTTATTATGAGTAGCATTTTGAGGTGTGTGAAGTGAAATGTTCTATATGAGCAGGCTTGTCATGGATGGATTGAAATGCATCTTATATGGTCATGTCACTGGCTTTCTTTGCCTTTGGGTGTAGTGTGGAGTGATCCTATTTCTCTGATACTCTGTCTTAAGATGTCCCCTGACAGCCTTATAAAGCCTCCTGTCAAGATCTATTTCCCAGTGAATGTCACATCTACATTAAGGCAACAGGCTTTGACTTGCATTTACGACATATACAAAGTTCAGTCATGCATGTTATCACTTATTTTAAAAAACATCATAGTCTGTAAAAAAAATACGCTGTAAAAGAGAAATTGTAGTGGGTTTGATTAGAAGTCTCCCGTTTCTGCCCACCTTTCACATTTACTATTTCAGCCAAGTCATGTCTGCAGGGAGAGAGACGTACCCATTACCGAGATGAAAACAAATTTTGGAGGCTAGGTATGCTTCAAGTGTTCTCCGAAATCAAGTACACAAAGAGGAAAGTATTTTCCTCCTGCCCAGCCACCCATCTGTCAAAGCCAACCCCAGGGTGGGTGCTTTAAAAGCCCATTTAATTGATGGAGCCCGGAGGTCACGATGAGACAATATTTGATATAGAATATAGATTTTTAAAGCACACTGGGCTCTTAAAATGAAAGGTGGATGAAGAGAGGAGGGATGGGGAACAAACTTGCGCAGTTATACCACCCTCCTAGCTCCTCGCTGCAACAACTCTTTCAATCATTCAGCTAGAATTACTCACATGGTTGAGGTCTTGCTTTAACACTACAGTACCTTTCACTGAAGCCTGAGTTTTATTCAGGCTCATTTAGAATTTGAGAAAAGCAGATAAAAGATTATTGATTAGCTCACAAGCAAGTGCTGTGTTCCCAAATATATATGACACAGACACCAATTACAGCACAAGTGAGATTGCTTTTGTAACAGTTTAATAAACATGAAATTAATAATTACATTTTACTCAATATTACTCAATATGTATATATTACTCAAATTATATATTTTATACTCAATATTGCCAGTTGAGGCCTGTTCAAGCCAAGAATGATAACTATAAATGTTTAACGTTCTGTTTATTATAGGTGCAGGCTGCAGTCGTGTCGTCTGTTGCTTTAAATGTTCATGTTCTCAAAGTCGGGTGGATTCTAATTGGCTGTCAATGTTTTTATAGTTCATCAGCTGGAAAAAAAAGTGATTCTAACAATATCATTCCTCTGTGTTGTTATTGTTATAGTTGTTTGTGGTGTGGACTTCCCTATTCTCACAGAATTAGAATGATTAAAAATGTTATAGTGTCATTATTGTCCTTGTGAACAGGCCTTTACTCAGTCTGTTTTGCTCTGCCGGTGAAAAGAGTTCCAAACACATTTAGACACATTTACACATGAATGAATCAGCATTTCTGAGCGATCGGTTTGTTTGTGTGAACCATTCATTAAAACAGCCATCAAAACTCGTATACGGTTACACCAGCCACATCTTCATCTAGACCTGGATCTAGCACATCCTGAACAAACCTGCCAGATCCAACAAGAAAATACAAGTTCATGACTCACTGAATCCGGTAAAACTCAATTAATGTTTGCATAGTCAAATAAAGTTAAAATTTAAGTTAAAAGTTACAAAAAATCTCATAAACTTCACTTCTCTCCTCCCCTTCACCATCTCTCCCACTTTTTTTGCGTCACTTCTGATTATCTCTCTGACTGTGATAATGGGTTTAAACGGGACTGCCTGAGGTGAGCTTACTGAGAAAATGATAGGAAATCATACACCGGTTAGTGTGGTAAGAGGCTCTGGCAATTTTTTTAATTGCTTCGCCTAGTGCATTTCTGTAGAGAGAGACCCCTTTTTATATCCAGTAAGAAAGCATCTTCTGCAAATCAGCTGTGTTTTACCTAGTTTCAGGTGTGTGTTAGCTTACAGAAAACTGGAGCAAAGCTTCAAGAAAAGAGAGAAGACAAACCTGAAAAACCTGTAGTTATTTACTCACTGTCATGCCATTTAAAACATATTTTAAATATTTCAAAATATTTTTTCTTCTGAAAAACAAACTAAAGTTCATTGTAACCACAGGCTGTCAAGCTCCAAAAAATAAAATACAAAATATTGGTAGAGACCAATAACATGAATTGTCCAATTTGCGCCATACTGGCATATTTGTAAAAAGAGCTGGAGGGAAAGATTATCAGTGAATAATAAACTAAAACTATGTGCTGTTTCTGTCACACAAGCCTATCATAAGGCTTCAAAAAAAACGTACCATATGGACTAATTATATAGTGCGTTTTTACGGTGAGAAGAAACCTCATTTTGACGTGAAAGAAATCCTTTAATTCTCCCTTTTCCTTTGTTTTATTGTGCCTCACTCCTCACCTCTTCTTATGCATTCAGGGTAAACAGAGGATTTCTTCTCCTTGTTCTTTCTCCCCACCCATTAGACATCTTTCACACTTTAATACCTTGGAGACAGCTGGAGAAGGACAACCTGTGTGCTATTCCTTCGCCATGTTGACACTGAATCAGTGCTGCAGGTCAGCAGTGTGAGATGAGAAATAATGACTTTGTGTGGAGAGAGGGAGGTGGATGTTCCTGATTCAGAGGCGGTCAGGTTAAAGTGCAATAGCTTTACAGTTCTTACCATTGCCGTAGTGAGGCCAGGACCTTCCCGTAACACACAGCACTACACAACAAGCCGTCTGTCAGCATGACAACTGACACACACACACACACACACACACACACACACAAAGGGGCTAAACACACTGGTCCCAACACGGCTGCTATTTATCAGCCATTCACTATAAATGTGCAGTCATGCTACACTTCGCGCTCTATTCACTTCTGTTCTCATGCATTTGAATTCAAGCACATAGAAAGAAGCACATGCTAGGGATCAAAGACGTTTGGTGACCTGCAAATGTGTATGGCGAAATGAAATTTGACCAATGGAGGATCTGAACATCACAGATTGACCTTGTGGCTCAATATAACTTCAAAGCTGCATGGTTTGCATTGGGGGAATGGGTTGTTTAGTTTTTTTATGTCATGTCAGCCTATAAGGCAACTTTAATTTCAAAAACAAATTAGTTTAAAAATGGATCATATAAACAAATGAATAAAATGTATTTAAAAGAAAATAAGAGATAGAGAAACAGAAAAAATATATATATTTTAAGTCCACTTAAATATACAAATTCTAGAAAAAATCTAGAATTGTTTTCTGTTTATTTTTATATGTTGTGACCAAAGGTCCTTGAGTGTGACATCCTGTTGCAGGGTCAAAAGTAATGTTGCATGCTTAAATTCAAGTGTCAGTGTGTCTAGAAAGCTAAAAAAACAAAAAAAAAACAGGTCTGTCAGAGGAATAACCTCTGCGCTGCCCCACTGGCTCCACAGAGAACAGGATAGTGATAAATAAAAAGGTCACTTTCTCCATAGCAATTAAAAAGGGGCAAGTCCTTCTGCTAAATATCACATTGGAATTCTCAGAATGCCACCTGCAGCATATTAATGACCATTTGTTATATTCTCTCTGCTTGTTTCTTCAGTAACAGACAGACACTATTTGCTCAGATTGTTGTGGGAATCTACAGAGCTTTTCAGCACATAATCAATACCCAAGCTCTGGGTAATAAGCAGAAACCAACAACAGAGACAGTTTGGAGATTTAGACCACTGTTTGTGATATACAGTTTTTATCAACTCAATAGAAATACATTTCAGAATCCTATTGCGACTAGAAGCACCCAGCATTCATAAAACGGTTTTACAACATTTCATTTCAGTTGGAGGTAGATATAACGTTGAAATGTGATGTTTACAAATAGTCTAGAGTCCACATAAAAGACTGAATCATTTATGGAATATAAGGGTTTTAAAATAATGTACTTTTGCACATTAATGCACATTCACTGAGGCATTTCAGAAACATAGTGAAAACACAAAAATAACTGATTGTGGAACATTATTTGTTGACTTTTTGTCCTATATGCAATAAATATATGAATCTAAAAAACAAATCTATGCAATAATGGGTTATTTAGCACATATGCCAAACATTTCATGTACACATTATTGTATTGCATATTATTTGTATGTGAATAGTTTTTTTTTGTTTTTTTATGGTCAATTGTCACAATTATGCACTGTTTTGGGTTCATTTTCATTGCGTTCAATTCCTGTTGTGTCTGGCTTTGTCATTTAGTTTTCCTTTGTTCTCAGTTTCCCGCCACCAGTTTATCGCCATGGTTACTCATTAATTAGAGCACACCTGTTTGTATTTGAGTTTGTCACCTAAAAGTTCCTCTGTTTCACATGTTCACTGCCTGTTTGGATTGCCTGATTTACCTCCCCTGGTTTCACACACAAGGCTTAAGTCTAGTCCCAGACTGAAATGCCTGTTTGAGCTGTTTTAACTAAAAGCAACTTGCACTGACATATCTTAAAAAATGTCAGTGCCATTGTTTTGTCTCAAGATGCACACCAGCAATGTTTCTTTCAAAGGCATGTTTATAAAAGCTACTTAAATGTCTTAACTAAGGTTAAGGTTAACTATGTCTAATCCTGGTTTAATCAGCCCTGTCTGTGAAACTGTCCCTTTCTTTAAAGCTGCCGTCTGCAACGTTTTTTTTTAATCATATTCAGTGAAATTGACACTATAATATGACAGAACAACATAAATAAGGTGGTTTTAGAAAAAAAAGAGCTTCTAACTCCACCTGGAGCGTGTTATTTGTTTTGCAAAAATCCGCTCCCGGATCATCGGGTCCAATCAGCGCAGGGGGGTGTGAGATCTGACTGTCAATCACAGGTCGTGCACACGCCACAGATCCCCCCTCCCTCGCGCACGTTACAATATCACATGCACACGACACGCCTGAAGATCACACGAAGCGTGATGGAGAAAATCTACTAACAAGCTTCCAATTCCTCGGTTATTGCTATCTATGGATAGATTAGCCAGGGCAGCCTACCTCCGAGTCCATGGTGTTGATCGATGCTGAAGAGACAGACGCCTTCACAGAAAATCAGGTACACGCACGAGCACTACCTCGATGGGAGGGTGCTCGCTGGTAGTGGGGGAGGGGCATGAGAGTTGTAAACATTCAAAATTTTCGCTAAGTCGACCCAATCTGCCAGACTTGCCGACTGCAGCTTTAAACAATGCTTTTTACTTTTGTCTACAATGCCTATCTTCTTCACCCTCGGACTAAATGCTACAGAATAGCGGACCTCCAAAATGGATTATAAAACAGACGCCATTCATCCTGAGTAGCAACCAACATCTATCCTTACACCAGTTAGGGATGGACATTTTTGTCAATTTCTCATTTTGATCATTGATAGGTCTCAAAAAACGAGTACTCGGGGGGCGGGGCGTGTCCGTCATGGAGATAATGAAAATATTTTAAGACTGTTACGAAAATGAATGTTGACAAATAAAAATATGACATGAAAACAGGTCTATGAAAACATGAGCATATGACTATATTTTTACACTAAAACATTTGTACAGTGTATCTATACAAGCTAGGTACCATCACACCATTCAAGTGAACATTGTGATTAATACTAAACATTCTTAAGCATCCTAGCAGGTAAGAGGGAGAATATATGGTATTTACATTTTTGAGTTTCTATACCACCAGTGTACCATCATTTGCATCTCTCGCTTTATTCCCCTCTAATAAGGGGAAACAAGTGGTAGAGAACAGCCCTTGTTGCCATGGAAACCATTACCTACCAAGGACTAGAAAATGATAAGTCTATGGGAGTGGCAGGGGGTGGGGGAGTGTGTTACCGAACCCAAAGGGAGGGAAATAGACGAGAGTGGGAATGTGGTGCAGAGAGAGGAAAGGGGAAGAGAAAGATGTAACTGGGGCTCAAGTGAATTGAGCTCATGGACCATTTCTCCACCTCCACCCTCAACTCCCAGTGCTGTCATTATCACTATCAACAACATTTGTCTCTGCTGGGGCCTCCCATCATAAAAATCACATCATCTCTCTTTTTTACAAGTGTGGTAGAGCAGCTCAGGCTTGCCTCATCACCCATGGAGGATGGTGTTTCAGTCCAGGGACCAGCGACATGCTGTATCCAGAGGGAAGGAGCTCAAGGAGTTCCTACACCCTATTATTTACTGCTCGCTGCCCACGGAGCTGCACGCTGTCCAAACAGGCATTCCCGACAACTCTCTGCAATGTTTCATTTAAACCGCAGGGTTTAAAAAACGCTGGAGGAGATCTCATTTGTCTTTCCAGACACAGCTCTCTAATGTAAATAAATAAATACATGAAATGCTGAAAAAGTGACAGTTATCTGTTGAGCATTCGGTCCGGCTCACCGTACCAGACTTCCACTTTCCTACATAGCCATGTTTTTTCTGTAGCTAGGTTTTGGTCAACAACAACCCAGAGCAAATCCCGTAACTATGGGTGCAACTTAATTAGATCGTTTCCCGCCTCTTGACAGTAAACAGCTGAGGTGAGGAAAACTGTATGAGGCATAACACATAATGAAGCAGAATCTCTTAAAGCTGAAAGCTGTGTTGACATTTGCTTCCAGGAGTAGGCAATTCCCCTGACAACTCTGCACAATATTGCTGTTCATAATTATTGGCGGAAGCGAAATAAACATGAAAAACAAGAATTTGGTGGTCCCACGTCAGCACTTTAGGGTTACACCACGGCTCTCTCCTAAACCTACAAGGCATATAACCATCATGGTTCCTATAAAACAATAATTAGAAGTTGGTCCCAGAGTAACGTCATTCAGAGGCAGAACCATACAGGTTTTATGAATTTGCACTTAAAATAATTACAGCATAAAGTCCTGCTTCATGCACATGCCCAAAATTGATTTGTTCAAAGAGGACACAAACTAATTTTAATCCAATTTAGCTCACAGAAAGTGGATCCCATGGTGATAAGTGTGCTACTCATGTGTAACAAAAAGGAAATGGATTGTGTTGGCTTCATTTAGTGTAATGGACAATCCACAATGGAGTGCACTGGAGAAAAACACCAAAATGCTGAAGCCTGGATTTGGAAATTTGATCCATCATGTCAACTGTGCCATGTGAATCTTTATATGACAATGTGAGAGCCGAGAGGAAATTAAACATTCTCAAGATTTTTGCACTGTCCATTGTCTTTCAAACCAATAAACTCCATTTAGTATGGAGTATTTCATCTAATTTAAAATTTCATTAAAAAGGTCTATCCTAAAAAAAAGCTATAATTTCATTAACTAAGAAAAAAAACCCCAGATCAGACAGACAAATATTATTAAATAAAGAATTAACTTCATTCAAAAAGATAAAAAATAATAAGTAAAATTATTACATTTATTGTTATGGAATTATTATGGAATTACCCCCAATTCATAAATTAATAATAAAAACTATCATCATTTATTCTCCTTCAAGTCATTCCAAATGTGTGACTTTTTTCTTCTTCTGTGGAACATAAAACAAGATATTCCTACATATGGACTGATTTGGAATGATGACAGAATTTTCAATTTGAGGTGAAAAATCCCTTTAGAGCAAAGTTACATTATAAGTGCTCAACTTTATGCAAATGAACTGCAATGCGATGTAGCAAATACCAATAATTGCTGGGTTAAACACAGTCAGTGTGAAGGAGGCCTTAGATATTTCCATAATGCTTTAAACACAAAGAATTAAATAAAAAACAGAATAAAAATTGTGCACAATCTACATATTTATGAACAAACATGAAACACCTGCCATTACTGAAGCATCCAACACAAATCACAGCATAAAGAAACTGCTCCACCAAGAAACACTATCATTGAAGCCAAACTAAAAAACATGTCACAACAATTATTTTGCTGTTTTAAAATTTTCCTTAAATGCATGTGCTACAGTATAACCCTATAGCTTTTGCAACACCCATTAGATTGAAAAGCTCTTTGGATTTTCCTCTTGGCAAGAATTAGAAGGGAGGTAAATTCCTAGATTTCTTTAGGATCACGCCACCAGTTTTGCGGGTCATCGAATTCACAGAGTCCTATTTACCTGGCAACACCGCAGAAATAAGCAGTTCTATCTAAGTACTACAAGAGCAAAAGATCATTCAGTCTTTACAAAAAGTAGATTGTAAAAGGCCACACTATTATAGTACAATAATCATACCATTCAAGAAGGTCATTTCTGTTCACTCTGTAATGCTTTGAAGGACTGCAAGCGAGATCGTGTATTGATCACAATATTAAAATTGATTTTCTCAAAATATACTAGAGCTTTCTCACCTCAGCCTTGTAACTCTTCAGTGAAGGAGTTACAATGAGATCATTGTTAATAATGTTGGAGAGTAATAAAAACAAACCATTATTGGAAACCATTTTCAAAGGAACCCAACAATAAGATTATAATTAAGACCATATTTCTGAGGTTGCTCATTTGACAGGCATCTTCATAAAGAAGAGCACTGAAAAGGGGGGATGGTGTTGCAACCATCTTCCAATATCAGTTGGGTACAACCAGTTCCAAGATTAATGGCTTAGCAGGCAGTGACATATTACGAATTCACAAAGAACAGGAAGTGAAAAGGTAATTAGGCACTTTCCAGTACTTTCAACCCTCAAATATAATGAACAAAATAAATGAGATGCACACTAACACAAACATCTGAAATACCAATGCTTATCTATTTCATCCAGTAAAGCTATGATAGGCTGTTTTATCAAAAGATCCTGATAAATCACACTGCAGAGCCTCCCACCAATCCCTCTTGTTCCCCCTGACTCCTTTCCATTTTTATCCGTTATTTCATAACATGTCAATACATAAGCCAGAGGTGACAACCTGTTCAATTAAATGGCGCAGTGGCAAAATGAAATGTGATGGATAGGCATTTGGGCCCCGAGGAGAAATGTGAGCCTCCACAATCCATCCTTTGAAAAAAATACACAGCTGAGGTGGAGATAGGCAGTTCCTTCCATGCAATGGAGCAAACATCAAACATTGAAGAATCTTATCACTGCTACAAACCAGGATCCTGCCACACTACTGAAACCAGTTCTGTTGCCAGACTTACTGACTAGTCCATCCATCAAGAAGCCCAAGAAAAATGTAACTATGACATTTGGAGGCCTTTGCACCATTGCTTTGGCTTTGATAGAAATTACTGTGAGTGATAAATGGTGTTTATCATGGCTACCCTTGGTAAAATATTTAGGTTGATATTAGGGTTACCCAAACCCTTGACATTTGGGAAAAGGACAGACAATTTTTTAGGCATGAACTGCAAGGAAATGCAGAATTTCATATTAAAGCAATGGCAGATTATGGGCTGTGTGATTAATCATGCAAAGAATCGCTGCCAAGATCTTTCTTTTCCTACTACACCTACAGTATAGTAAACATTTATCTTTGAAAATAATGTGCATCTATAGTGAATCAATCCAAGTAAAATGATAGTTGAGAAATAAATTAGCAAAGATCTGGAGTGTTCAGCAAACACTCCTACTGCTATTGCTGTTGTAATGAGTCAATTTTGTCTTTTATAACTGCCACCTTTTTCAGTGCACACAACGAAAGCACAGGAGGTAAGGAGGTATGAACCCAGAGGTGTACGGACTAAAAAAGATGGTAGGACTGAATGAATCTGAGACTGAATAGCATTCCAATCTATACTTCCACCTAACACCTACTACGCTGTGTCCGAAATCAAATACTTCCCTACTATATAGTACTCGAAAAACAGAACACTAACAGAGTAGTATGTCCAAATACATAGTATTCGAAAAACAGTAGGCAAAAAGTCCACTGATGACCTACTACTTCTGGCGAGATTCTGAAGTGCGCTTTCGATGGACACTTAACTATCCCATTAAGCCACGGAAGAGGATTTATGAATGGAGGTGAAGCGACGCAACTGATGCTGGTTGGTCACATGATAAGGACAACATGGTTGATGTAGTACGTCCGGATTAGGCCTACATTCATACTATTTAGAACATCCTTTTTTAATGGTCGCAAAGTAAGTTCAAATGTTATACCTACTAAGACAAAACGCGATTTTTGGCGCAGCCCTCCTACATAAATGCAACAAATAGCCTAATGTAAAAAAATGGAGTGTTGTAACAGGGTGAATTGTAACATGCTGTCTATCTTTTTTTAATTTGTGATCATGTTGATAGATGTTTAATGACAGTAGCCTATAATGGAACCAAATGAATTTTAATTCATTTGATTCATAATATTAAAAAAAGAAATAGAAATATCATGACTGACATGTAACACTGATCAATCTACCTCTTCTGAACCCACACATGGTATAAATTTGGGTGGTTAATAACTGATTTAACAAATTATGATTCCCATAATAAAATCATACTTAAAATGTTTTCTATTAGCATCACAACTCACCCCTACACAACACAAATTGTACTTGACAGTATTTTACACAGTTTAAGGACAAGTAGTAGCCTATGTACGTGGACATTTTCCACTAGAAACAAGCATTGATGTATTATTTTAATTTAATACTGTGAAGCTTTGATACAATCTGTATTGTGAAAAGCGCTATATAAATAAACTTGACTTGACTATCTATACTGTACCTTGTAGAAAATACATATGAAATATGTAGTCCTCAGTAGTCAGATAATTGCGCGTATTTTAATTTCTCATTGTTTGTAAAAGACAAAACACTATCACAATCCAATAAAGCGCCAAGAAATGAAATCATACATACGTTTGTGATTTGTTTTGGTGGGAGCGTGCGTGTGACGTCATGTTTGCGCTTGACCTGACTGATACGCCGTGAACACGGAAGTGTAACAACTTGTTGCCTTTAGATTCAGTCATTCATCAGCGCAAACCAACATGCGTGTCTCAAATATAGTCTTTGTCGGGCTTGTGTCTTTATTAGTCCCTGCTTTGGCGCTGGATAATGGCCTGGCGTTAACTCCGACCATGGGCTGGTTGCATTGGGAGAGATTTATGTGTAACATCGACTGTGTTGCGGATCCTCAGAACTGCATTAGGTGAGCGCGTGACCTGGCTGATGACTGCAAATGTGCATACTGAAAAGTGTGTTATTTAGGATGTATTTTAATATATGGTCTGTATATGAATATGGTAATCATTCAGTACCATAGTATATGTCAGACTATACTATGGAATTATATCACTGTATCATGATTCTGCTGCAAGCGGCAACCTCCCCTTCTCTCTCTTGAAACCAACACGGAAGTGAGTTAAACTGCAATTCATTAACTGGCCGCTTGGGCTGGCTGCAGAAGTGAGTCAAATCTGTATCTCCCCCATGTTAAAATTACCAACTTTACAGCAGAAAAAAACATGTTTACAGCCTGGATCTCTATGTGGCTTTGGTCTATACAGCTAATTTTGCCCTTCATAACAACTGTGAGGAGGGGGATTTTTTTATAACTCATCCATTTAGTTGATTAATATTTAAATTTCTGCATTTAAGGGTGTGGCCACTTGAGTGACAGGTGGGTTGTCGCTGATGTCAATGCTAGCCGTTTGTCTGCTGTTACTAGCCGTCACTTCACCTCAGCAAGTGTTAGCTGCTGAACTTGCTTTCTCTGCAGTGTTTTTTTTCGGGATTATTTCATACAATTTAATACACCCATTACTTGGGTACAAAGCCCACGGCTTTGGATTCCGTCGTTGTCGTCGAGTATCGTTCGAGAGAACAACCAGCGCTGTATTTCAGTTGTTTTCCTCTGTGAACATGCACTAATGGATGTCTGACAATTTCGTTGCTTTTTGGAGTTTTCAAATTTAAAAACGTCAATAAAGGCTCGTTCGTTCTGCTCTCACGGAACAGATGGATTATAATATGCTTATGTACCGTCAGATGAAATCATGCAGGCGTCAGCGCTTTCTCCGTCCGTGCTATAAATGCACATCCATGAATGAGCGCGGATTTTCTAGCGCATTTACTTGAACTTCATAGGCAATATATCTATGGTTTAACCCATTTGAGAGGCGGCCAAAATCAGAATTTAAAATGGACTGAAAAGCTCTCTACGAACTTGACGAGCGATGCCGCGCTGACGGACCATAGACTATAAAAAAGTGACTGACATGTATGCACATAAATCACTGTCACACACACTCTCAGAGTAATATTAAAGGAGCCGTATGTAAGATTGTGGCCAAAACTGGTACTGCAGTCACTTTCAAATTACTGTAGAGCGGTGTATCCCCTCCCCCTCCCCCCTGACTCGAGGTTGCCAGATAGGCTGCAGGATCCAGCAGGAACGTATGCTGCTACGTAGCTGTGGTAACTAGAGCAGAGCTGGCAACCCGGATGCCGAAACACTACTGACTTCGTGATTGGTAGATAGGTGGAGGGTGGCACTTCAGGCCAAAACACAAGATGACAACATCAACATCAGTTGAGGGCTGCAACTTCACTTTTTAAATGACAATATCCTGGCCGGACTACTGTTGTCAGTGATATAAGTATTTGAAATGAACATGGTTTCTTAATGTCTAGTGACATATCAGGGCCATTTTATGATTAATTGAAATACATTTCTTACATACAGCTCCTTTAAGTTACTGCATAATACATTTTCAACTAGCAGAATAGTACAGAATCACAATACACAGTCTCACTTGTAGCCATGTCTTTTAACTATTATAATATTTCGAAGGGCAAAAACAGGAACTTTTAATTGGCTTTACATCATCAAGTGTCACTTTAGCGCGAGGCACTGTGCAGTCGCAGACTTGGTACTGTCAGTAGCATAACCATATAGCATTACCCAGAGCCGTTAACAGCCTGAGCTAACTCGATCACGTCGAGCTATTTGGGCGTGATTTCTCAGCCTCTTTGCCCATTTTCTGTTATCCGGGAGTGACGCAAGGCCAAGATGGCGACGGCCGGCTCCGCCCACTTTAGGCTTCAAAAATGCTCTTCAGAAACCTACGGGTGACGTCACGGACACTACGTCCATATTTTTTTACAGTCTATGTTCTGCTGCAGTAATTTTTGTATGAGAAAAGTAAAAAAAAAAAAGAAAAAGAAAAAAGAAGACAATAAAGGAGAATCACTAGGTAAATCGGTAGTAGACACAATGTTCATAGTTGTTATAAACAAAAATTATGTGAATGTGTTAGAAAATGCATTGAGACAGGTCTGGTGACTGGTCACCTACAATAAAAAATGAAATAAAGTTTTAACTACCTTTTTGCCTTCACAAGTTTATTTAGAAATAGTTATGTAATATAGTAGATGGAGTCGAATAGTAGATTAAGTGAAATCCCCAAAAATCTATTTACTTAAAATTGATATTTTTATGCATAAAATGGTATTATTGGAGAATTACATGGAGACTAAGAGAATGAGGAGGAGGAGGAAGAAAACTAGATACCTGAATACTGATGTCACATGAGTGTCAAGACAGCTAAAGCATGTGATGTAAGATAATTGTTTCATACATCTTCTCATTCTGCACTCAAGAGGGCAAAGGGCATTTATGGGTCTCATAGAGTACTGTTTAGAACAGATGCTGTTTCACACTTGCACACGCAGACAATCTGTCCCGTACAGTGAGCAGATGTTCAACCATGATACCCTCTTCCTACTGCCCTTGTGTTTCCTGGCAGAGAGGAGCTGTTCATGGAGATGGCAGATGTGATGGTGAAGGAGGGATGGAAGGAGGCTGGATATGAGTTTGTTTGCATTGATGATTGCTGGCCCTCGCACGAGAGGGACGCTCAGGGGCGTCTACAGGCCGACCCAAAGAGGTTTCCCAGTGGGATCAAAAAGTTGGCTGATTATGTGGGTATTTGTTGGCATCATAAAAGGCTAGAAGAGGCTGCATCTGGCTCACATGTGGCATTGCCTAGAATTGACAGATTTTTTTCCATCTACTTAGCCCTTATGTCATGTAAACTCCTTATGATTTTCAGTGGAAAGTACATTATTTAATATATTGTCCACACAAATCATCATATAGCCTTCGAAGATGGCTTGAAGGCTCTGGTTAATATCTGCTTATGTTGAAAAGGGGGGATCACAAGAAGCAGCGCTGATATTCTGCTTAATTAAAATAATCTATTAAAATAAAAAATTAATTATTTTAATAGAATTTCATAATACATTTTTGGTGTTTGGTTTCAGAAAAAAAGCATACATGGTTACATATATGGCAATTTTATGATTTACATGATTATGTTCTTGGCAATTGTATCCCTTTAATGCCTTCATGTCCACATAAATGTCATCTCAAAGGTGAATTAGCATACACTTAACTCTCCAAAGGGCAATAACTATATTTAGATTTAGTTGTCATTAAGCAATATGCCATAACTTGGCTGCTCCAAATATTTTTGTCAGTTATATATCGCCCCCTACTGTTGTCTTGCTTCTATCACAGTAAAACTCAATTCTGTCTTAATGTAATATAAATTGTAAGGTGAATGTATATTTAAGAAGCTTTATTGTGTTCTCAGGTCCATGCCAAAGGTCTGAAGCTGGGAGTATATGCAGATGTTGGCAAAAACACATGTGCAGGCTACCCTGGTAGTTTAGGATACTATGATATCGATGCTAAAACCTTTGCAGACTGGGGTGTGGATCTGTTAAAATTTGACGGATGTTTCATGCCTGACTGGCATCAGCTGGGAGAAGGTAAGTGGATTTGCAAAAAATATTCTGAGTTTTGGTAAGAAATTCTTTGTTGTATTACACCATTTGGATGTTTCTTAGGTTATATGAACATGTCAAGAGCTTTAAACCAGACAGGCAGAAGTATTGTATACTCCTGTGAATGGCCATTATATGAGTGGCAACACCAACAGGTGAGACACATGGAGATATTTTAATAAAGGTTGAAGTAACTTTTTACTTTCACAACATTGCTACCATAATGGTATAGTCCACCTAAATATGAAAATCATGTCATTCAAGATTTGTATGATTTTCTTTCTTCTGTGCAACTGATTCATAAGATATTTTGAGTAATGTTGATAACCAAAAAGTTTAAGATCCCATTGACCTGCATTGTATTTTTTTTATCCATAAAACGGAAGTCAATGGGAACCGAAACACACCGTTACCAACATTCTTCAAAATATCTTCTTTTTTGTTATTATTTCATATAACAAAATAAGTTTAGATTTTGGTTGAACTATTCTTTTAAATAGAATAAACTAGCATTTTTGTAAGTGGATTCAAGCAATGCTTCATAAAGTGGAATTAATTTTCTTAAATATTGCTTTGTAGAAAAGTGTTTTCTGTATCTTATATTTCAGCCTGACTATGAAGCAATTCGCAAGACCTGTAATCACTGGCGTAACTATGGAGATGTGTATGACCAGTGGACAAGTGTGACGGGCATCCTGGACTGGACGGCTAATCATCAGAAGATCCTGGTCCCAGTGGCAGGACCAGGTGGATGGAATGACCCTGACATGGTATTCAATTCAATTCAATTCAAATTTATTTGTATAGTTTCAAAGCAGCTTTACAGAAAGTCAAGGTATGAAGCATAACATCTGATTACATTGGTAATTTAAAATAAGCTCAGTGCAAACAACTTTAAATCATATCTTATTTCTGGTTATGATGCCTCAAGCTGATCATAGGGAACTTCGGCCTGAGCCACGATCAGCAGCAGACTCAGATGGCCTTGTGGGCTATCATGGCTGCCCCGCTTCTGATGTCCAACGACCTGCGAAACATCTGTCCCAAAGCCAAAGAACTACTGCAGAACAAATACATCATTGCCATTAACCAGGACCCTCTGGGCAAGCAGGGCTATCGTACATTAAAGGTAAAGCATCTTAGCCCACTTTAGTACCAAATTACGGTCTTAACCTACCATTTGTTTCATTACGGTATCTGTCTGTGAGCTCAGCTGGAATGCATTTGTTCCCTGTCCACAGGCTGATAGTTTTGAGGTGTGGGAACGGCCCTTGTCTGGCAACAGGCTGGCCGTGGCAGTGATGAATAGACAGGAGATTGGTGGTCCACGTCGATTTCCCATTTCTTTGGCAACGCTGCTTAGTTGGCAGCTCTGCAATCCGAAGTGCAACGTAACGCAGATCCTGCCCATGTACCAGGAAATGGGTGTTCAGAATCTCTTGTCAAATGTGATGGTCCAAGTCAATCCTACAGGCACGACACTTCTCACTGTCAACCCTATCAAAAGCTATACATGAAGACATGATTTACAAAGCAAAACGGTTTTGAAACATAGAAAATGTACTATTGCACTAATGTGATTAAGTTACACTTCCTGATATTTTTTATTAAGATTTTTTTCCTTTTGAATACAGCTATAGAATCCATGTTTTACTTTTTTTTGCACCGTCAATTTAACATGCATAAAGAACCTCAGGGATTTTACTAATTTTACAAATGTATGCAATTGCTGTGAATCAAATAAAGCACCTGTGTAAATTTCAGTGGTACTTTTGCATTACTATAATCTGATAAGCACATTACACTTAATATATTAATCAGTAGGTTTCTGAAGCTGTACTTCAGTTTATATATCCATCTCCTCAATGTAATTCTCATGTTCTTACAAACACTGGTCAGACTGGAATAAAACACAAGTTGGCCAATAACAAGATTTTCTGTACCAACAAATGTCAAATTATCAGAAATGATGTGTTGTGTTTGAAAACATTCTGTGGTGGAAATTTCATTTTAAGCATTGTTGGAACAAAATGGATTTTACTTTACTTTTGACTCTCTAAGGCTAATTTCATCATAAACACAATTATGTTCACACCCCAGATAGCAATTACATTTGGGCCACATGTGGGTATTATGTGTCACATATGGCCTAGATGTGGCATGGCTGAACAGATATGGGCCAAATTGTAGCCATATTTGTTTTGCCATAACTTTAAAATCTGCGGGAAATGCTCTCTTGGTTCACAACTGATTTTGAGGCATATGGCCCAGATAACAACGAACACATGTGGTAAACATTTGGCTTATACGTGGAAAAACACAGGACTCCTGAAATCAAGTGCGGCAAACATCCGCCGTTCCACACCTCAGGTTGCTCTGCATCTTCCCTCCTATTGGTGGAGTGAGACTACGGCGCGAGTTTGACTGCGACGCTGTGCAGCTGACGCCATTTACTCTGCTTTCCTCACGACTGTGTACATTCAGGTAAGTGATGTTTTGGTATTTTAAAGTCATATAATTGAAATATGTAGCATTATGTGTCAATATTGTATGTTATTATGCGTTTAGTTATTCGTTTCATCGAGGAAGGGGTTGAACTAGCTAATATTTTCCTCAGTTTACTGCTATAACTTACAATAAAGTTCAATGTAGGCTAACGTTATAGCAGTTCGCTGCTTTGCCGTTTTAAATGAAGATGTTTTTGTTTATAAATCAACAGCACACTGTCGTACACATATAAAATAGTATAGTTTGTCATGTGTAGTAGCCTATTTGTGAATTAAGGCGACGCGGTCCAGTGTCGGTGTTACTGTTTGTCAAAAAACCTAAATCCTAATTTGTGTTCACAATCATTCAACTAATAATAATATAAAAATGCCAAGAATAAACACATTAATACGTATGCATTATTGTATGTATATTTTTATTTAACTCTGAAATGATATTCAACCAAGACTTTTTCTCATGACTTTTCCCTCTTTAAAATTAAAGTTGTAACGTTAGGCTATTAGTGTCATGTCACAATACCAAAATTATGACTTTCGATACAATACCTGATTAAAATACCTAGTTAACATGAACTAATAATGAACTGCACTTCTACAGCATATATTAATATGTGTTAATGTTAATTTCAACATTTACTAACACATTCAAATAAAAAATTGTACTTGTTAACTTTAGTGTGCACTGTGAACTAACATGAACAAACAATGAATTGCTGTATTTCTGTTAACTATCAATTAATTGAGCGGCCATTCACTGCCATTATAAAGCTTGGAAGAGGCAGGACATTTTTATAATTACTCTAATTTCTAACGATAGAGATTATATACCATGCTATGGTATACTGTCATACCGCCCAGCCCTAATGTGTGGTATGGGTGGGGAAATGACAATAATTTCCATATTAAAAACCTAGAAAATATGGTTTCAGATGGAGTAAGTAATAGTTTATAGTTCATTTTTGAGCACTTTCATTTTAGGGTGGTCTATTTAAATGCATATTTCAACCACTTACACAATGTTTTTTTTTTCCTATCAGATTACCCATCTGGGTCTGGTTGGTGGCTTTGACCTGGATAACACCGCGTGGAGAGTGCTGAAAGGCACTTTTACAACTGCTGCGACACGTTATGAATTGGAGAGAAGTCAATGGGAAGATTGGTGTCCAACGCCTGGTCGTAAAGGAAGTTGTCATTGGTGAGACCTTTTTTAGAAGTCACTTTTATTTATTACTTCTGTTCATCTTCGGAACACAAATTAAGATATTTATGATGAAATCTTAGAGCTGTCTCACTGCTCCATAGGCTTCTCTGTTATTGAACCTTGCCAGGCCAGAAAGTTAGTAAAGACATTGTTAAAATAGTCCAAGAATACAGTGGCTCAACCTTAAGTTTATCAAATGTCGAGAATACGTTTTGTGCACAAAACAAGCAAAAATAACGACTTTATTCAACTCTTCATTTTCCTCTAAGTGAGTTCACGTAGCGCTTCTGTGTTGTACGTCAGAACGTAGGCTCACGATTGGCCAGCATCCCACACATGACCAGCGTCGGCCAATAGTGAGTCTACGCTCTGACGTACAACACAGAAGTTGGAAAAACTTGAGGGTAATTACAGACAGAATTTTCATTTTTGGGTGAACTAACCCTTTATGTTCCTCCTTGCATTCAGTACTTGGCCCATTATTGTTTGTGTGTTTCTGCTTCCAAATTGTCTCGCATCATTGCGGGTTATCTTGAGTTTATTTTGTGTTAGTAAAAACACTTCTTTTTTTAGACTCTGTCTTTGGACTAAAACATGACATTAATGCTGTCTGTGTTGGTGTTTTTACATTAGAGTGTGCATGTCTTTTTTAAAAAAAAAAGCAGAATACATGCAGTGCTGTAAATTTTAACCGGTTGGTGCAAAAGTATTCTAAAAATCTAAATAATTTGTCATAAGGAATTATGGTATAATTCTGGCCGACATATTGAAAAATACAATTTGCAATTCCTTTCGAAAATTTACTGGAAAAAAACTTTCATACAGTGGTAATTCAGAGGTGTTTAATTTGTTAATAATTGCAATTAAAATATTAAAGGATATTTACATTAATGATTTTTTTTCATTATCCTGCAGCTCTAGCTTCCAGGTTGTATTGCTGCTAACATTATTTAAATTCTTCTTTATTGCAGGTGCAGTCAGGCAGAATCCCCTTACTGGAAAAGGTCAACACATTGCCGACCCTCATTGGAGACTTCTCTGCACATCAACACACTTCTCAACTCAAAGTTTCAAGTTTGCTTTAACTTTCTCAATTTCTCTTTAAAGTTCTCTTTACCAAGTTACTGTGATTTATTTGTATTACTCTCATTAGACTAATTGAACATAACATTAATACACGCTTTGATCGTGTTTTGAACTTTGGTGTAAAAACTTAACTTTGAATGCTATTTATATTAATTTGTATTCTTAAATGTTTTCAACTGAATTCTACTTAAAATAAGTACAACTGAGTAGCTGTAATTCTATGTATTCTTAAATGTTTTCAAATGAATACTACTGTAATTATTAAATTCAACTCTGTTGCTGTAATTATATTTATTTTTATGAAATGTTTTCAACTGAATACTACTGTAATTAAGTACAACACTTTAGCTGTAATTATTTAAATGCTTGTCAAAATAAATAGTTTTGAGTACATTTGTTGTTGAGTGTTTAATTTACCTGTGAGTTAATAAGACTTTAAATACTGTCAGCTGCATGTGGGCCACATAAGGGCCGTTAGATTTTAACAGAACTCAACCATACTAAAGTTGCATACCAGGCTCACATATGGGCCACATGAAATTGTAGTATTTGGCTCATGCTTGGTGGAGTTATGGCAGTCCTTTGGTTCAGTTCTGGCAAAGGAGATGTGGGCCATATCTGGGCCGGCAAACACAAACTAAAATAAATAAATAAAAAAAATAGGTTAAAACACCAAAATGTTCAATTTATTAAAAAAATAGCTCAATGCCTTTCCAATAACTAATGAGTTTATGTGTTTTACAAAGATAAATAACTAACCAAGTCATAAATATAACAAATTTGCTATAGTTCATGAATACATTATGTAATAGCGCCACCATGTGTTTTGGAGGCACATGACTTGATTGCCAAGTTGGTCATAGGGTTCATTCCTGTCCACCACACTTGCATAAATAGGTTTTGTGGCATATGACCAAAAATCACCTAAACGTTTTTTGGAATTATGGATTTTGTACATGCATGGTTGACATGTGAGTCCAAAACTAAGGTGTCCACTAAAATCAAGCCATTATGTACATTAACTTATTTTATTGGTAACGACAAATAAAACATTCAAACCATCCAAATTTCATGCACTTTTTTGTGAATATTTGGTGCTACAACAATTTAGAAACCATCTGTAATTGTCTTATGCTTCGAAAGAGTCTATAGCAGGCTTTATATCAATCGGATTCAGCCTTCTCCAACTGATTATCAGAGTTGTGAACAGGTCAGGTAGATCCAGAGGTGTAAAGACCTCAGTATTTTGTTCCAATCACCTGGATTTGCTAATTAGCACAGTTTTTCAGCCAGGAGATAGAACTAATTAGTGAAATACACTGGCCGAGTTCATGGGTGGAATAAACATATGGCAGGACTTCTACTTTCTGACCCCTGGACTTTACATCTCTGGTTAGATAAAGCATACTTGAGTATCAACAGACTGCGTGAAAGTGTTAACAGCAGCCCTGCATGAGCGACAGTATGAAAATGAGCAGGAAGCAAAAGGGGAACTGAGTAACAAGAGTCCTGTGGTTGGGTGGAGTTTTGTCCAGTGTTGATCACATTCACAGTCCAGTTTAATAACCTGCACTCAGTCTGACTGGTTTCATCCTGGTGCCAGATCACAGTGGATAAAACACAACTTAGGTAAGGTATCTTAGGTTTCTTTATTAGCCGAAAACTGTTCCTCTGTCAAAGAGTAAGATTGTGTAATTTGCCATTAACTGTGACTGGTCAGACGTTGAGTAATGTTGTTGCTTGAAAAGATAGAAAGAGACTAACCAAAGCAAACAAATGAATGCCCGGTTTCACAGACAAGGCTTAAGTCTAGTCCCAGAGTAAAATGCACGTTTGAGCTGTTTTAACTGAAAGTAGTTTGCACTGGCATGTCTTAAAATATGCCAGTGCCATTGTTTTGTTTCAAGATGTAGTAATGCTGTAGTAACCAGTAATGCTTTTATCTAATGCATGTTTATAAGAGCTACTTAAATATAACTAAGTCCTAATCCTGGCTTAATATAACCCTAAGTTTAAATACAGTGTAATGGAGGGACACTCCATGATGGTGTCTTAAATTGGCTTAACTAATCTATTTTAGCTCCTCTTTCTTTTCTGTGCAATGCTGTTTGCACCTTAAATAATTATTATTGTTTAACTTTACTCATCTATGTAAGTAAATCAACATTCCTTAACAATAATAATGGTAACACTTTACAATATGGCCTCATTTGTTAACATTAGTTAATGTATTAACCAACATGAACTAACAATGAGCAATATATTTGTTACAGTATTTATTAATCTTTGTTTACATCAGTTAAAAATACAACTATTCATTGTTTGCTCATGTTAGTTCACAGTGCATTGTCTAATGTTAACAAATACAACTTTTTATTTTAATAATGTATCAGTAAATGTTGAAATTAACATTAACTAAGATTAATAAAAGCTGTAGAAGTATTGTTCATTCTTGTTAATTAATGTAGTTAACTAATGTTAAGAAATGAAACCTTAAGTGTTACCATAATAATAATATGAGTACATTTTAAAAAAATACACCTACAAAAATAATGTTGCACGAGTAAAAATAATAATAATAATAATAACTTAACAAGAATATTACAGTTACAGTACATGTTGTTATAAAAAAATAAAAATAAATCTCAAATAAGTCATCAATATTTAAAATTCCACATAATATTTGTTAATACATTTTATAAAGGGGTTCATGCAACATTCCTATATACTTAATTAAATGGATCCTGCTTACAAATCTTGCACAAGGGTTGAATCAATAGTGCATTTACCTTACAATAGAAGATGATATGCATTAATATAAAATTAATCGATAGAGAAACTAATCACACATTCAGTTGTTATATACCACAGCATATACCACAGTGGTTTAAAGACACTGTTAACATTATTAATGAGGGTTATTTATAGGGTGCAGCTTTTATGCATTTATATTTCTTCATGTAGAAGATGCTTTTATTCAAAGTGAAATCCAAAATAAGAATCAGGCTAGTGTTTTTATATTGGAGACATGCGCTGTCACCTCTTTCAGCCAGAATGTTCCAGTGTTTAGCAAGAAAGTAGCCAAACATGGAAGATATGGGGGGACTATTTGGTCATTAAAACTCATATTTATCAATTATTATTCAAATTATTTAAGGGAATCCTCTTTATTGTTTGTAGTGGATATAGTCCTGTTTTTAACATTGTAATATTCATAACTAACATTTAATCAAATGTCCATTCTCCTACACACCTTTGTGGGCAATGCAGTCAGAAAATATCTAACATCTATGCTTTGCATTTGTACATCACATAATGAAAATAGTCCATTTTGGTGGATCTCAGTGATGTACACGGATGCAAATTCAAATTCCATCGAATAACATTTACTGTCATATTCTAATGTCATTCATCATCATTTGGGACATTTATTAGGCTATATAGTAGGATAAGAACAAAACTTGAACTGCAATGAGATGGATTCAATTCAATTTAGATTTATTTGTATAACGCTTTTCACAAAACCTAATTTTAAAGCAGCTTTACAGAAAATGCATGTCTACATTACAATTTAGAGTGATCTGTTATCAGAGGTGACTGTCCAAGTAATGCATTTCAGAAATGTACATATACAAATCACACAGTTAGCTAACATTGTATTAATTTAGAGAGTGTATTACTTTTAAGGCAGAAACAATGAGCTCATTGAAGTAATGAATACATGTTGTTAATAAAATGATTAAGACATGGATGATGACACCAGTTTTCTTCAGAGCTGCTTTATAGCTGAATCAACTTTGTTTCATAATTGACAAATTTCACATCATCGACCCTGTTATTAAACTGAATTGAATTAACACTGAACTGACTCACAGTGAATAACGGCACTACTGTCTTATGTAGAGCTGCTTATAGTTGAATTGAACTCAATTCATAATTTTACATTTATTGAACTGAACTGAATCAACACTGAACTGACTTCAGCTGAATAATCACACTATTTGAATTGAATTCTGTCTCATCATTGATCATTATTTTCCTGTAAAGCTGCTTAACAATATGTATTGTATAAAGTGCTATACAAATAAATTGAAAACAATAAGCATAGCATTGTTTAAAATAACTAAATGTTGCATTTGAGTTTAAATTAGCCAAGTGAATAAGCAAAATATTAACCATTGGAACCACAGAGGTGTAGATAAATTGTGGTATGATGTGGCAGTCTATCTTTTGCCCATGCAGTTCCCTCCCTCCAAACATGAGCTATACTTGCATACTTATCATTCAGGAACCTTACAGTCGCAGGACACTCTAGAAGGTTCCTGTTGCTCAACATCACTTTCAATGAAAAGCAAGTATTTAAACTGCTAACCATGGGGAGCACATTAATGTGTGTGCATGAGTTAATTTATGCTAAATTTTCAGATAGTTATGCATCATGTATGATTTGGCTTAAAATGAAGATGCACCTGTCCTGACACTAAGTATTATAGGACATTTTTAAGCAGTATAGGTTCAATCAACAAATGGTTACACTTGTGCAACATCTGCCTGGAAAAAAACCCTGATGTGAAACAGAGACAAGCTTAACAGTAATTATCTGACTAGTACGGCTTACTGATGCCGATACGAACTGTTTCCCCTTCCTCTGTATCACAGATCAACATTGATGCAACTTCCCTGTATGAAGTCTTATAAGTCACTGCCCTTTGAAAAAGTTGTCAAGCTTTCATGATAAACAGTGCTGCTATAACCAATACTTGTGCACATCCTGACATACTAAACCAACACCAAACCCACACCATTATCACCCAGGTGTAGAGTGTGTTTAATACAGCAGCAGATGCTAGTGCTATTTTAATTGTAAATTATTAAGATATAGTATCGACTCAAATATAAAGTGCCGGTGATGTTCGTATTTGTCACATACTATTAAAAGATTTGAACAAAAACTTTTTGTGACAAGCTTTTGAAGGTGTCAAAAGACGGTGGTGGTGGCAGAAGAAGAAACCAGGAAATGCTTGCATGGTGTTAAAAAAAGGCAGTTTAGTTTCTTTACCACAGAGCACAGACGACTCAGCATTTAACAGCTATGTGAGAGAAGCTTATTGCAGAGGCACTGAAAGTGATGAACAGAACTAGATGTTTTAAAGGACACTGAGATACAGGTAACTTTACCTTTAACTTTAACTTCTTTGGAGTAAAACGTTTTATTTATGGCACTTTTAATCAGAATACAAGAAAGGTTTTAAAGGGGTCATATAATGTCATTTTTGTACAAGCTAATATGATTCTTTAGGGTCTAAATTAAAAGTTTGTAATATACTTTAAAAATTCTCATTAGTATTGTAAGAAAACACTCATTTTACCTGGTCAAAAACAGCTCTGTTTTCAGCACGCCATTTCAGTGCATGTGTCTTTAAATGATAATGAGCTTTGCTCACCCCGCCCCTCTGTTCTGTGCGTACACCGTTTAAAATAATAATACAAAAACCATAACGCGTTGTTCATTATAAACGTGGGATTATGAATTATATTGAGAACGTCGTACATAGAAAACATGCCATAATGTACCCTGAGTGTAAAAATAGCCACATTCATCGTGAAGCGTGCAAGCTATTTGCAAAGATTAATATAAAGATTAATATAAAGGTCAATAAAACGTTACACTCACTTGTTCTTCTGGAGGTTCAGCAGGAACACGAATAGTTGGTACTGATCCTTTTTTCTGGAGCAGCTTCTTAGCAAAAACAGCTTTATACTGACCCTCGTTTGTAACGTTAAAGCAGTCTAGAGTCTGGTGAAATGATTCGCGCAAACATGACAGCATTGACGTTGATCGTGGGGAATATTCCCTTCGAAAACAAACTCAGCCACTGCGTCTTCAGCTGTACGGATTTAGAAACATCATCAATATGACTGCTAAGCTGCACTCCAAGAACAGAACACCACAATCGTTAGAAGCCATTCTGCTCAGCACTCCAAATATCAACAATGAACGCGCCGGTCGGCGCGTGCTATGATTGACAGGTCGCTCACGAGGGCGCGAGGGCGGGTCTGTGTTTGAAACGCTGCTGTCAATCAGCCATCGTGGGAGGGGCGTCGATATTGTGACGTCACAATATCGAACAGCTTGATTTGAGACAGGAGGAAACATAAGAAGATTAAAAAAAATCCACTGGATGGATTTTTATCATTTTATGATGGTTGTGTACAGGCACTGCCAACACACATTTCAGTATAATCAACTTGTAAAAGTTCATGTACCATTATATGACCCCTTTAAGCAAAAAACAGTCAACTTTGTAGAGGCTAATCTTTATTGATTCATGTAAATGTGTGAAGTTACATTAGGTTACTGATTGTAGTACAAACCTAAAAGCTGTATTCAGTTAAAAAGTTTATCAAAAAGGTCATTTAATGATTAACAAATGCTTTTTTTCCTCAATGCATTCTTTCTGATCCATTTACTGGATTCAATGGGGCCCTTATGATGTTGTGGATGAATGTCAAAAAGTAGTGCGATGTATTTGTTTTGTACTGCCTACATAAATATTTCAAACTTCAATACTGAATAAGAATATTGTTCCCAAGACCTCTTGCTATTCCATTAAACTACGACGCAGGCCTTTAGGAGGGAAGGATGTGAATGTTCAGTTTTGGATTGTAGAAAAGTACTTGATGTGTGTGGTTGTAGGTTCACAGCTTAGATCAGAGCAGGAAGAAGCATTCATGATCTACAGGAGGAAATATTGGCAACAAAGGATGTCATTGACACTGACAGGAGGACTCATGCAAACCATTTCTAATCAGACACGGCCAGCCTAATAAATCCACCTTTAGCTTCAGACAAGCAAAATCATTGTACAGATCTGTTGGAAAACTGGATGTAGCATAAGTGCTATCATTAGATGCTAACAGTTGGATACTTACATGTGGAAGCAGAGTGGTTTGACTGCAGGGGACATCAAATAAATGAACAAAACCAAATAAATATTTACATATTTAAAGGTCCCGTATTATGCCCCTTTTCACAAGATGTAAAATAAGTCTCTGATGTCCCCAGAGTGTGTATGTGAAGTTTCAGCTCAAAATACCCAACAGATCATTTTTTACAGCATGTTTAAATTGTCATTTTTGGGGCTCAGAAAAACGCGCTGTTTTAGTGTGTGCCCTTTAAATGCAAATAAGCTGCTGCTGGACGACCCAGGGGGCGGAGCTTCATGAGCTCGCGCTCAGTCTGAGGAAAATTTCATCTCACAGAATGATGATAATATCAGAAACTCTCAGTAACGGTGTTCATTTCGAGTCGGACAATAATGCCTACAGAGTCAGAGTGCTGTATAGAGATGAAACAGGTATAGTTTAGTAGTTTAATTACGGTTATTATAACGTATTTGTCATCTGCTTGTATGTATCCTTTATTTATTAATAGCCTAACGTTACAAGTCTGCTGTCTGAATGATGATCAAACATATACTGATGAGTTTAATAAAGTTTATTGTACATCACACAAAAGATGAAGCGTCAGTTTTACTTCAGAAAATCACCATAAGAGCTGAGTAAACACAGTAAGTTATAAGAAGTGCGCAAGTACGAATTTCGGTAGAGTTGAGGGAGCATTCCTGTGGGCAGAGGTTAGTAAAAAAACGGTTGTAGTGACGTCATTAAAGAAGGAAGTAGAGGGATGTAGTCCAAACGGCCGTTCGATGTAGGCGACTTCTGTTAAATAAAATATCTCGCTTGGCATTGAACTTTGAGCTTTATAATTTTACAGATATTATTTATGCTCTAACAGCAACATTACACACTAACTAAAGTTTGAAACATGGGATCACGAAGAACGGGACCTTTAAATGCTAAATACCAGTGCTGTGAAATCGAATAATCGTGAATAATCGCATCTAACATAAACGTTTTTAAATATGTGTGTATGTGTGTGTGTGTGTGTGTGTGTGTGTGTATATATATACATACACACACACACACACACACACACACATACACACACACAAACATATATCTATATACAACCTTTTATGTTAGATGCGATTAATCGATTTGACAGCACTATACTAAATATATATGTACCAACACCAATTGTTACTCATCACTCAAAAAGTTAACTATATGAAATCAAAGATGAAGACATGAAATATGTTCAACATGACAGTTTGTTTTTTCCCCCTAAATTCACACAGATAAAAAAAAATTAACATGCCAGACAACATTCTGGAGGAAATTTTTATAAAACGGTCCCAGCAGAAGAAGAAGACCTCACCTTTAAACTTCAAAGAAAGGCTGTTTGTACTCACTCAGGACAAAATATCCTACTACGACTATGACGTCGAAAAAGGGGTATGCATGTATTTGACATTTTCTTACCATAACAGCAGATGTTAGGAAAAGAACTCTTTATTTTGACATGAATTGGAAATTCACTCTATCTATTTTCAAAATGCATCTTATTGATCTTATTTTCAATAATCCATTTCACTTGGATGTACGTCACAATATGGAAAAAACGATCTGACGCTACTTCCGCTACATTGTGACTTTAATATATTTACTTTTTTTTAATTTATTTTTTTTTATATCATAATCCTACTGACTGTTTAGAAGCGGAAAAGCCTGAAGGGTTATGTGGACATTGAAAAGATCAAATGTGTGGAGGTTGTTTTACCAGAAGACAGCGCTCCTCCTGACCGACTCTTCCCATTTCAGGTGGGTCTCTACAAATACTATTTAAAACCATTCAAGACTACACATTCTTGTTCACCAACTTCAATGGGAACTCTACGTTGGTCATGTGAAAATTTCTAAACATTTTAATGTGCATTCTATGTGTATTTACTGCAATCATGTTACTTCCACTTCCCTCATTAATATATTGAATATAATCACGTCTTCCTTTTCAATTTGAAATAAGTGTTGCTGTATCTGTACTATAAGTTTCAGCTTTAGCTGTCTAGTAAATATATGCGCTAACAACATCGAAACAGTACTGAGCTGATAGAGTGCATAAAGAAACACTGCTCAGGATTTCAACCATGATAAGAGGCTAAGAGTAATGGAGCAGAAGTGAAACCTTTCCTCTTCAAAGTCTGAAATCAGAGGAACAACAGAACTCAACAGGTGCTGACTGTAAAACTGCTAGGCAGACAAAAACACTGTAGGCTAGCTAGCTTCAGCAACTTAAGCAGAAAAAGTTGGGTTTTCCATCTTTAGACCACCGACAAACAGAAAGAGCACCAGGAAATGAATGTCAGACAACAACATTTTGTGGTTTTCAGTTTTGAGATTAACGCTTAAAATGATGGTCTACTTTGCAACCTTTAAAAAAATAGCACTAAAAATAAACTAGGTGCAATAAACAACTGTACAGTAAATTAAAGGGATAGTTCACCCAAAATGAACATTCTGTCATCATTTACTCCCCCTTAAGTTGTTCAAAGCCTGTATACATTTCCTTTCTTCTGCTGAACACAAGAAAATATATTTTGAAGAATGTTTGTAACCAAACAGTTGTGGGGCACCATTGACTTCCAAAGTATTTTTTCCCCCATACTATGGAAGTCAACGGGGCCCATCAACTATTTGATTACCGACATTCTTCAAAGTATCTTCCTTTGTGTTCAGCAGAAGAAAGACATTTTTACAGGTTTGGAACAACTTGAGGGTGAGTAAATGATAACAGAATTTTCATTTTTGGGTGAACTATACCTTTAAGCTACAAAAGAAAAAGGAAATATTTGGCAATAATAGATTATGTTGAAATGCAACAGTTCATCTATAGGCCAAAGTCATAGCCTATATAACTTTGTATTTTTCTTTTCTCTCACAGATAATCTATGACGAAGGTCCTCTTTATATATTTGCAAAGTCAGATCAAATTCGCAAGCACTGGATACATGAACTAAAAAATGGTCAGTAGCCTATTTATTTGAAGTCATTATCACAAAGTCCATTCAAATTAGTGAGCCACCTTTATGTGGACTACATTATAGAAAAGATAAAGAGAAAAGTATGAATGTTTCCTATAACACAACATGCAAGTCCTATGCAAAACTCTGTTTATTCAATGTAAATGGTTTCCAATGTACCTGTCTTAAAGTGGTGCGGTTCAACAAGGACCTGATGCAGAAGTACCACCCGTGCTTCTGGGAAGATGGCATGTGGAAGTGTTGCCAGCAGGAGGTGAAGCAGGCCATGGGCTGCAGGGTGCTGGAGACCAAAAATGGAGGTCTGTAAAACTAGAGTGTGAAAATAAATTAAAACACTGCTGCCGCACTTCAACAATAAAGTTCAGAACGTTCGGGTCCGTTAACAGTTCTCACAGGTTGATTTTTCTGCCGAATCTGAAGAAATTTCGTACAGCAATCTTCTCACAGTGTTTCCCTCAATACATCGGCAACTAATGAATCTACAGCGCAAAACTGCTCAGCATGACCATTGTAATCCGATCCCCAATGAATGACTCTTACAAGCCAGTTATTCTTAATGAATCAAAAACATAGCACAACCAGTGTGGGCTGCGTTTCTCAAAAGCATCGTAGGCCAAGATCGTAGAACCATTGCCACCAATGGTCTCTCCTCACGATGCTTTTGAGCTCAGCTCAGCGTAAAACGTCACGTGTTGTCATCTCGTAATTACAGTAATTCTGTTGTATGGACAAAAATGAAAACCATTGCTACACAGAAGAAAGAAAGTCATACAGGTTTGGAATGACATGAGAGTAAGTTAATGATCACAGAATATTCATTTTCTGGGTGAACTATCCCTTATTGTTTTGCATTTATGCCACCTCTAAATTATCTCATCATTTGACAATGGAATGGTCTTTCTTCCAAATATTTATTTCCTAAAAGTAGGCTACTCAGAGAGTTTAACTGAACAACATAACATAATGACACAATAAAGATTATTTGCGATTTCCAACCATATTCAACAAGGCATCATTGCATCATCAATTCAATATGTAATAGTTAATGCTAATTAAACTGCATTTATATTTATTCAATGCATGCCAATATTTCTTTCCCTTCTTCTAAGGGGTTTTCAAAAGAGGTTCCAAGAATCGTGATTCCAGAAAGCCTCTTCCACCAACACCTGAGGAGGTCAGTTACCAGTCTATCCAGTCAGTGATGATATATGCACAATCAGATTTATCCTTTAGAAATGATCTGTGTTACTGTCCTGCTTTAGGAAAAGCCACCCAGGCCTCTGCCCCCCCAACCACCCATGGTCCCCCCAGGCTTCAGTGTGGGCATGACTGTTATAGCTGAATATGAGTATGCACCAGTGACTCCCCATGACCTAGAGCTGAGAAAAGATGAGGAGTACACACTCTTAGAAATCAACGATCCCAATTGGTTTAAAGCCAGAGATAGATATGGGTAAGAGACTGCAAAATTAATTAGTATATGACTACCCTAGTGAAAAATCCCTATACCAAAATGTATTTAAAATACATTTATTTCATACTAAGTACATACTAACATATTTACTCACATATTGCTTGAGACTTACTGATATAAATATTATTAATTAATTAAACTTTATTTTGAGTACTTTTTATTTCTTAATATTAAGCCTAAAATGTTTAATACCACTATTAGTAAGGATAGTATGATCTCTGTAAAATATCAGTCATTAAACAAAATATTTCAATATTTCATAATAATAATACAATAAAATATTTAAAGTGTACCAAAGTATACTTGGAATAGTATGTATAAGTATATCTTTAGCACTATTTCTGGATAACTAAAGTGCATTAAGTTGAAAATTAATTCCAATTTAGTAGACTTTAGGTATATCAATTTAGCATACCAAAAGTACATTTATATAAAGTACATAAATATGTAAATGTATTTGTAGTAGGCTATACTTAGTATAAAATAAATGTATTTTAAATACATTTTAGTATATTTATTTGTAATGCATGATCTATCTGTTGTAGACATCAAGATTCTCTATATGTGCTAATGGAGAATGCATTTGATAAACACATGAACTGCTGTTGAATTATTTGCATATCTGGGGAAACTTTTACAGGCTGTGGGCGATATGTAGTCAGGTGGAACTAGCTGTGCAATCAGGACTGTGTTCTCTTAGATACGAAAAGCATTACTGATCTCCTACACTGTTTACAGAAATGAAGGCTACATCCCAAGTAACTACATCGCTCAGGCCTTGAATGGATTGGAGAAATATGAGTAAGTATACATTCAACAAAATGGACAACTACAGCCTTCTACACTAGTTAGAAAAGGTGAACAATTTAGAACCTTATAAACACAGTTCGACCACATTTTAACAGATTATTTCCTATCTATCTTGTAGTTGGTACTGTAAGAACATCAACCGCAGCCAGGCAGAGAATTTACTGAAAACAGAAGTAAGTATAGAGCAATGGTGGCAATCAAAAACATAATTGATTTATCATCAGAAAAAAAAAGAAAAGAAAAAAACTGTATGATTGTAATAAAAAGCTATGTTTCTTACATATAAATATATATATATATATATTGTAGGTTGAATTCAGATCAAATGTATCACTTGTTTTGTTTTTACATTGAAATGATTATAAACATTGGCACACCGACTTGAATTCAGCTTATAGCCTATATTTTTTAATGTACAGAATGTGTTCTGAAATGTAATCTTTCATAAAAATAAAAAAAAAACAGAATAAAGATGGCGGTTTCTTGGTGAGAGACTCGGGCAAATTCACTGGAAAATACACTGTCTCTGTGTTCTCCAAGGCTGGTGGGTGAGTTTGATCAAGCTACACATTTGTTTCACGGTTAACTTATCAAAATGAAAGTGGAACACTGACCCTACGGAAGAGAGATGTAAATCTCTCCATGCAAAACTAGGATAAGTCCTTTCACAGTTCAAGTTTCACACTGTATAAATTGTCAAGGGACTGCACTGTTGCTCTCTTTTAAATTCTTTGTGAGACAGATTTAAGGTTTGACTTGAATCCCAAGTGATTGAACTTCATTTCTGGTCTCTCTCCAGGGAGACTGTTGGCAGTTGCAGACACTACAACATATGCGTCACTGCAGAAGGCCAGTTCTATCTAGCGGAGAAACACAACTTTTGCAATATCCCAGAACTTATTAATTACCACCAGCACAACGCAGCAGGTAAATCTACTCGCACGTGAATACACAATGACAAATGATGGCTCTAAATGTATTTAATCAAAGCAAATATGTCTGTTTTAGGACTAGTGAGCAGACTAAAATACATTGTGTCAAATCGGGCTCAGAACGCTCCCTGCACTGCTGGTCTGGGTTATGGTGAGTTTATATTTGTTAGAGCATGGCACTAATAAGGCCAAGGTCATACGTTTGATTCCCATGAACTGATAAAACGCATACCTTGAATATAATGCTTTGGATAAATGCATCTGCTATACATGTAAACATATTAGTGTAAATATTTGGCTGTATGGTTCTGAGAGTTCTTAATGGTGTTGATTAAAACAACATGCTAAAATTGTCCTCTACTTTTCATTCCAGGAAGTTGGGAAATTGACCCCCGTCAACTTACATTTATCAGAGAACTTGGCAATGGTCAGTTTGGAGTGGTCAAGTATGGGAAATGGCAAGGCCGTCATGACGTGGCCATTAAAATGGTCAAAGAGGGCTCAATGTCAGAGGATGACTTCATAGAGGAGGCCAAGGTCATGATGTAAGTAGAAACTACCGTTCAAAACTTTGGGGTCAATACGTTTTTCTATTTTTTTTTTTTTTATTAGTTTATTTATTATTATTGTTCAGCAAGGATTTCACATAAAGGATGTTCTTTTGAACTTTCTATTCATTAAAGAATCCTGAAAAAAAAAAAAATCCACAAAAATATTAAACAGCTGTTTTCAACATTGATTATAATAAGAAATGTTTTTTGAGCACTGAATTAGCATGTTAGAATGATTTCTGAAGGATCATGTGACACAGGAATAAATGTTTTAAAATATTACAATTTTAAAATATATTTAAATAGAACACAGTATTAAATTGTAAAAAATATTCCACAATATTACTCTTTCTGCTGTATTTTTGATTAAATAAAAAGAGTGTAAGAGATTCTTTCAAAAACTTTCATTTTGAACAGTACTGTTTCTCCATCTGTGATTGTGATTAAAGTTGTTAATACACTTGATTATTCATTATCAGTGTTTATGTCCTGTTTTTCATTCATGTTTGTTTCTCTATAATAATTTTCTGCTGTATAACACTAGGAAACTCTGTCATGAAAACCTGGTTCAGCTCTATGGCGTCTCCACAAAACAACGACCCATCTATATAGTCACAGAATATCTTGCCAATGGATGTCTGCTGAATTACTTACGAGAGAGCCTGCAGCACCCCTCCAGTATTCTTCTCCTTGAGATGTGTAAAGATGTCAGCGAGGGCATGGCCTACTTAGAGGCCAATCAGTACATCCACAGAGACCTGGTTCGTGTAACAAAAATATTCCTTAACTGGAAGAGATATTTTACCATTAATATTTCCAAAATGTTTTTTTTTTCTCTTTTTTTTCTCATAGGCTGCTCGGAACTGTTTAGTAGACTCAAATGGAACCATTAAAGTGACTGATTTTGGATTGTCAAGGTAATTGAATGCATGGCGGACAACACTATTTAAGCAAAATTCGCCATACTTTCTCTCTGCATAGAAATCATTGCTGTCCATACAGGTATGTTCTGGATGATGAATACACCAGCTCTGCTGGTTCAAAGTTCCCAGTGCGCTGGTCGCCTCCTGAAGTCCTCCTTTACTGCAAGTTCAGCAGCAAGTCAGATATTTGGGCATTTGGTGCGTCACTACCACTGCATTTCCAGCATAACTTTACCTTCTGTCAAACCAACTTCAGTTTCATTTTCTCTTTTGTTATTTGTCTGACAGGTGTTTTGATGTGGGAGGTATACACTCTGGGCAGAATGCCTTATGATCGGTGGAACAACACGGAGATAGTAGAGAAGATTTCTGCTGGTCACCGGCTTTATCGCCCACAGATGGCCAATGACAAAGTTTTTGCCATTATGAACAGCTGCTGGCATGAGGTACACAGCTTTATACTAATAGTTAAAACATCAATCTATTAATCTATTAATGCAAATTTAAACATGACAAAAGTCAAATAGTTAAAGTTTATGCCCTCTCTTTTTTGCAGAGACCAGATGAGCGTCCCACGTTCGTAGATCTTGTCATGACCATCAAGGATTTGCTTTTCAACATGTAATCGACATAACTACTGTGAACCCTTGAACATTAACGATACAGTCAACCATATGCAATTGAAAGAATCATTATGTAACTTGTCTTGAATAACCTCCTCAATTAATTTCTTTCAACTAAGAACCCAATAATGTGAATGCTGTATTACACATGTCTTTGATCATTTAGTTTGAGTTTAAAACGTTGCAAGAAAAAAAAGGAGATTGGAATGTGATTTCTCATTTAACATTGCAGTCTTACAAGCTATGTTGTATTTAGTCTATAAACCTCCCCTCAGTTTCATATATAAATCAAAAGCTATCTTTAATATTATTGCAATTATTTATAATAACCAGCAGAAACCACAATAAAAATGTAGGACTGTATTGTACATAATGACTGTGGCTGTGTATTGATATACAAAAATATAGAAGTAGCTAAACTTTAGTAAAACAATCTCTAGAAATCTTCCCGGCTTGTAGTGTAAATATTTTTTTTAATTCAAATCGCATTATCTCCAGTGGTTGAAATCTGATGGATATTTAATTAAGGACTAAACTTTGTCTCTTTTTCATCTTTCTGTGTACTGAATAAAACGAGAGCAGTTTGCAGTATTCCTCTGGCTCCACTGGTTTTAGTCATACTCTTTTATTCCTTTATTCCTACATTTGTCACCATTAATGTCAGTAAACACTTGATTAAGAGTGAAGATTCTTTTACATTCAAACATAATTTTAATGAAAAGTTTTCTTCATTAAAGACGTATAAAATGGTCTTATCTCTCCCGCCTGGTCCAAACTAACCTCCAACATTAATTTCCACAGTAACACTTTACAATAAGGTTTCATTAGTTAACATTTGTTTACTACATTCGTTAACCTGAACTAAGAATTAACAATACTTCTACAGCATTTACTAATCAGTTAATTTCAGTATAACTAATACATTATTCAAATCAAAAGTTGTATCTGTTAACATTAGTTAATGTGAACTAACATGAACAAACAATGAATGACTGTATTTTTATTAACTAACATGAACAAATATTAAGAAATACTGTAACAAATGTATTCGTTCATTGTTAGTTCATGTTAGGTAGTACGTTTAGTAATGTTAACAAATTGTAATTGTAAAGTGTAAAGTTATTGTCCTTATTGTAAAGTGTTACCAATGTATTTATTTTTATTCTATCAACTGTAAAATACAAATTGCTGATTTTAAACTGTGGGAAAGGATCAAAATGAAACACTTTATATTAATGTTTACACACTTGAGGAGTTTCAGAAGCAGACATTTGATATAATGATAGTTTCACCAAATTCCAAACTATAGAAAGTATCATCTGTCACAGAAGGGTTTCGTTTAAAGAAAAGATAAATTCCCCAAAATGTCCAGACAGACAGGGCAGGGGACTGTCAATAGGGAAGTTAATAACAATATCTGGCAACCAGGGTTACAGTCACTTCACCAGGAAGTTTATTCACACGAGACGTAACTGCCACCGATGGACGATACAAATGCAAGGTTAGTCAATTTAAAAATGATTTATATTTCAGTAGTCTTTTAAATGTAGTCTTAAATCTTAATATGAACCGTAACATGAAACAACAATGCCTCCTAGTGTAAAATACATAGCTTAGTGCGCTAACCAACATCTAACTATTCTAAAAAGTTGCTTTCTCTCTTTAAAAATTATGTGATCATGCATTTCCTGTCGTTATAAATGTTTAGAGCAGATGAACAAATAGTCTACAATGAAATCTTTGTTTTATTGCTTTGAAGTACTGGCGATGTGAAAAGCAGGAGTCACATGAGTCACATGATTTGCTTCCTATTATATTCTGTGGCTGTTTTAACTAGTGTGTTGCCTACCTAGACAGAAAGCTGTGCTTACTATGCCCAGAAATGCTATCTTGGTAGGCAGCTCACTAGGTTTTTTTTAGCCAGACCCGCCGATGTAACTAAAATATCTAATAGCCAATTGTAATATTATAACTGCGTTCAGATGGATGCTGCAAACCGCACTGACTTCTACATTGGTTTGGCTCTTGCTGTAAGTTCCACTATCTTCATCGGTGGCAGTTTTATATTGAAAAAGAAAGGGCTCTTACGACTGGCAAAAAGGGGCTCTACTAGAGCAGGTAGGTGATTGAAATTTACAGAGTACCATTGCACAATACTTCATTATACAGTATTTGAATTGCATCATTTTTTTTAATGCTTTTGACATTATTATTATTTCCTTTTTTTGTGTGCTGTCTAATCAGGTCTGTTCTCTCCACTATTTAGGTCAAGGTGGATATGCATACCTGAAAGAATGGTTGTGGTGGGCAGGGCTTATATTAAGTATGGCATTATCATTTTATTTATTTATTTGTCATAAGTAAAGCTGAATTATAACCAGAATATGGATCTTGATCAGTTGTGCATGTAAATATTATCAGTGTATGTGGATTTATAGATCTTAGTAATGAGATTGCTATCTACACAGTACACATTAATATGTCATTATGAACACCCTAATCACAATCTTTTGTCTTGTCATGTATTTTATTTTTAGTGGGAATAGGTGAGGCAGCAAATTTTGCAGCTTACGCATTTGCACCTGCTACGTTAGTAACACCCCTGGGAGCATTGAGCGTTTTGGTCAGGTAAATTTACCTAGTAGTGTACACCACCTTTTAAAAATTATAACTTTAATTGCAGTCACTGTTCAAAAGTTTGGAGTCAGTAAGATTTTCAGCAGTCTACGGTATCACATGATCCTTTAGAATTCATTCTAATATGTTTAATTGGTGCCCAGGAAATATTGCTTATTATAATTTATTTATTTTTCAGATTCATATTTTTGTCGAATGATACATTTTTTCAGGATTCTTCGATGAATAGAAAGTTAAAAACAACAGTATTTATTTGAAATAGCATTTGTTTTGTAATGATTACTATTAGATTAATTTAATGCATCCTTGCTGAATAAATTTATTTTAAAAAATCATATTGGCCCCACACTTTTGGGGTTGTACAGGTGTGTACAGTCTCAACAGAACATGAATTCTTCGTCTAAAATATGTTTTTACTGAATGTACAACCTTTTTTTTTTTTCATCAGTGCTGTGCTCTCATCATACTTCCTGAGTGAGCGGCTGAATATCCATGGGAAAATTGGCTGTTTGCTTTGCATCTTTGGTTCCACAGTAATGGTGCTCCATGCTCCACAAGAGGAAGAGGTTGCTTCTTTGACAGCAATGGCAGAGAAACTCAAAGATCCAGGTTAATTTACAAATACACTATGGATACCAAAGATACCCTAATTTAAGTACACCATGGCCCCCTGTGAGCTCTGTTATAACAGTCGTCTTTCTTGCATGTATCACAGGATTCATCGCTTTTGCTGTCTGCATTGTCGTGAGTAGCCTGGCCCTGATCTTGTTTGTCGCACCTCGCTACGGTCAGAAAAATGTGCTGGTGTACATCCTCATCTGCTCGGTGATTGGTTCATTATCCGTGTCCTGTGTGAAAGGCCTTGGCATTGGGATCAAAGAGCTGTTCGCTGGTACAGCTGTTCTGAAAGAGCCACTGTTTTGGGCTCTACTCATATGTCTTGTGATCTGCATCAGTATCCAGATAAGCTACCTTAATAAAGCCCTCGACATTTTCAACACCTCTATAGTTACACCTATTTATTATGTCTTCTTTACTGTATCTGTCATGGCTTGTTCGGCCATCTTGTTTAAGGAGTGGCTTCGAATGTCCACCGATGGGGCTGCTGGGACTGTTAGTGGCTTTCTTACCATCATCATTGGCATTTTTCTTCTCCATGCGTTCAAGGACATTAACTTTAAATTGGATTCTCTACCTTTATATCTGCACCGTGGACCTCAAGGCAACATGTGGAGCCAACCGTACGTGGCTTTGCCAACCGACGTGACGATTACTGTGGCTGAAAGCAATCTGACTAAGGAAAGAAGCGCAAATGGCTTTTTTCCAGAGAGTTTAGACAAGAGGAGCAATGGTACATTGTTTGTCTAGAATAATATTAGCAAAAATACTGATTTAATACAAGCATACTTTGCAAACCATTAATACTGTGAGTTAATACTTTAATTTGCATTTTGTGTGTGCGCATGTTTTAGTACACAAGATACTTCTTACATATTTTCCATCTATAATATTTCTTTTTAGTTTCACATTGTTGATATTTTCAGAGTAACGATGATGTGCCCAGTCACTTGTTTTAAATACAAAATCCTGAAGTAGCAGCATAATGTTTAAAAATCTGCTGTACAAATCTTGTTAAATGTTACATTATTTATTCTATGACCAAACCAGCATTGATTAGGATATGCATATGATTACATTCATATCAAGCACTTTAAATTTATCAGCTTAATATTCAATTCAGCCTCATCTGTTCCATAAATACACAATATTATTTAATACAATGTGCTTGACTTCTTATGAACTATCATTCAAAAGTTTGGGGTCTGTAAGATATTTTTGATTGTTCTTAAATATAGTCTTTTATGCTCACCAAGGCTGCATTTATATGATCAAAAATACAGCAAACAGTAATATTGTGAAATATTCTTACAATTTAAAAGTACTGTTTTCTGTTTTAATATATTTTAAAATTGATTTTATTCCTGTGATGGCAAAGTTCAAAACAGTTCAGTTCACGATAGAAAATTTTCTGTAACATTATAAATGTCTTTACTGTCACATTTGATCAATTTAATGCATCCTTGCTGATTAAAGTAATCATTTCTTTTTACTCTTTTTTTATTTTTTATTATAAAAATGTACTGACTCCAAACTTTTGAACGTAGAGTAAACGTCCTATACTGGTGTTCAGTTAGGGATAACTATACTGGTGTACATTTGAAAAATGTTTTCTTAAGCAGCAACTGAACTTAAGAGGTGGTGCATTGTTTTCTATATATGTTCTATGTACATAGTGCCTGCTAAGCTATTTTAATAAATAGCACACTGAAACCTCTAAGAAGTCTCATTAGTATTTATTTAAGGAGCTTGAGCATTTTCTAACTTGAACTCTGCTTTCTCCTGTGACACTTTTACACATCATATGAATAAACTGCAGTAAGTATGTAGTCTTTTTATTTCAAATGTTCACATTTCAACAGACACTGTATAAGCCACAGATCTTGAAACAATCCCAGTAAGACGACGCATTGTATACTTGGTAATGTACTTTGACGAAAGTGAAATGCAGAGCCTCCTCCTCAACTCCAGATCAGATCTGTACAATGGGATCCACAATATGTACTCATTTTCATACCAAAATCTTAGAACTGGGAAATGTCAATTATATCGATGGTAATAAATAGGGCTTTCTATGGGACTGTACATGCATCCATTTGATTTCGAATACATGGCCTTCAAAATAATAGAGCAAAAAGAGGCACTTTTGTCGTTGAGAAATTAACTGAATCCTGTATGTAACGGTTGCCTCACAGTTTTTGTTGGCATGACGAATCCTCAATAAGTGGCTGAGGTTCTACTAGTCTGTCATGGTCTCTGAAAATGTTCCTCTACTCCTCTGAGTTTGCTCTAGTCTGTTGAGGATGAATTGACTTGTATCGATGAATCGTTCCACGCAGTTTACAAAACACACTTCTGTCCTGGAGTCGAGCTTTGGACCAGGCTTATCCATGCACTTCTCCTGCAAAGACAAACACACTATGAGCTCCAAAAAAAACCCACAACTGATGACTTTAATGAATTTGTGTGTGTATGTATGTATACATATTGCATGAACAAGATATACAGCTCTTAATTAGCAATTAATATAAAAATAAATATACTACTGTTCAAAAGTTAAGTAAATATATATAGAAATTAATACATTTATTAATTCAGCAATGATGCAGTAAGACAGCAAATACCTTTATACCGTTACAGAATACTTATATTTCAAATAAATGCTGTTCTTTTGAATTATCTATTCATCTAATAATTAAATATATATATAATCTGACACTAAAGACTGGAGAAACGATGCTGAAAATTCAGCATGAATAAATTACATTTTTAAATAAATAAAAAAAACGGCTACTTTAAATAATAATCATTTGCCATTACAGTTTTATTGTATTGTATATTTGTTCAAATTAATTCAGCTTTGGTGAGCTGGGATGGGAATCGTACCGAGAAGAACCCCAAAGGGTCACAAGCTCCGCGACTAAAGAGGGCAGCACCTTAAATGAATTGCTTGAACTACATAATAAAACATCTTCCAAATCCACAGATCATACATGCTAGGACAGGATATACTGTGCAGTCAGTCAGTTTATGTACAGCCTCATAAAGAGGATGCATTACGCAGCCCAACAGGACAGAAACACACTCACCCAGCACACTTCTGTCATCTGATGAACTAGCTGCTGAAACCTCTGCTTTTGAGACTCGATCTCGATAAACTGCTGCAGTTGAGGGTCTGCCGTGACTCCTTGATTATCCATTGGGGAGAAGAATAGGAAACGCTACACAAAATAACTTAATGGTGATATCCGACCACTGTATACAGTGTCCCAGTACGCTGACCTTCACGTGTCTCGATAGCCAGGAACCAGTACAGCAGAGCACCAATAAGAAAGCGTGAAATTAAGAGGAAACGGATATGACTTGCGGTTGCAGGCGGAAGTTGTAGAATCTACAGGACAAGGGTGTTAGGCTAGGAGCAGTAAGGTTGGTGAGCAGAAAAATATTTTCTTGCCTTGTATTTTGACTATAGTGAGTTAAAAGATAACGTCATTATCTTAATTGAGCGATGTAATGCATGTTTGGGTGTATTAATGTGTGTGTAAACCAGAGACAGTGCGATTGAGTTGAATGTCAAGCAAGGTCTTACAGAAAGCTGCTAGCCTAGCCACGTAATGTAACGCTTATAAATGTGACTAAAATGTTCAGTGAGTTTTCTCTGCACTCCCCGTCAATTAATGGTAATAAACTAACCATATAACTTCTATGAATTTAAGTTACTAGCCTATATTAATTATTATCTGTCAGCTTTGCCACATGATGTACAAGTTACGCTTGAGTCTTGTTTATCAGTGTAATATTGAATGTATCAATCCGTTAGCAGCTACTCTTATGAGTAAATTATCCTGATTCAAAGAACGTCTTTTCGTACAATATCCAATTCCACCCCCACACACACCATAGTGAATTTTATATATAGATACAACAAAGAGTCGACTATACCCGTTATTGCAAGAGATACTTATAAACTTGTTATAATTAATTGAATTAGCAATATTATATTTAAAATGCATGCATAAAATGTTAAAGTACATACAACATCATCCCATCAGTTAATTTAAATTAACTGTTTTCTTTTGTAATATATTTTAAAATGCAATTTATTTTATATACAGCAGTTAAAATGTATTCAAATCGAGTCAATTATTGACATGCTTATTTTATTTGAAATGTACTAAACTGAACCTTGATTTTATTTCCCTTAGATCAGCTTTCTTGGCACAATGGGTCGTCACTTCGGAGATTTGGCCAAGATAAGGCATGTGATCACCTACAGTATTTCCCCCTTTGAGCAGAGGGCTTTCCCAAACTACTTTTCCAAGGGAATCCCAAATGTGTGGAGACGATTCAAATCATCTGTATTCAAGGTTGCACCACGTAAGTCATTTTGGGCCAAAATTAAGCAATGCACAGGCACACCCCCAAAAAATGGTTTTAAGCCAGTTATTTATATCTTTTGCTATAGTGTGTCTGTAGGAAATATCAGTTTACATTTCCAAACATTCCTTTTGCCATTAATTGTAATAATCCAGTGAGATTTTTGTATGCACAATGAGTCTGACAACAGCTGGTATGATTCACACAGAGATCTGGGGCCGTATTCACACAACATTTTATCTTACCACTAAGAGTTCTCCTAAATGGCATTAAAAGTTCTTAGTTAAGAGTTTTCTCTTAAAACCTATTCACAAAGTTGCTGAGGCCAACTTTTACTGAGGAATAGAGAGAAGTCTTCAGCTAAGAGAAAGGGAGGGGTCTCTGTCAGTGATTTAATCATAGAAATATTGTAGAATTCAAATAAAGGATTTAAAATGTATATATTTTTTGTTGCCATTCAAATAAAGGTTTTAAAATGTAGGCTAAGTGTCACTAATTAAACTAGTATGTTTTCAGCTAATTGTCTGCCTCTTACATGTCTGCATCTCGAGAGATTGCAGAATTCAAGCGACAAATGATGTTTTATAAACAAAGTTCAGGAGGAGCACGTTCAAATGGTCTATATAATCAGCTCAAGAGGAGGTATATATACACAGTATTTATCTCAGCATCATCGAGTCTGTCTGGGATTACACGAAGAAACAGAAAAAACTGAGACAGACTAAATCCTGAAAAACTGTGGCAATGTCTCCAAGACGCTTGAAGAAACCTTCCTGCAAAGCTACATTACTGTGAAAAGTTTTAGACGCCTGTGTAAAAATATTGTAAAGTGAGGATGCTTTCAAAAAAGGGAATGTTTGGAAATGTAAACTGATATTTCCTAATGACACACTACAGCAAAATATATAAATAACTGGCTTAACCATTTTTCTGGGTGAAAATTGTATGTATGTGTGTGTGTGTATATATATATATATATATATATATATATATATATATATATATATATATATATATATATATATATATATATAATAGGCTATACTATTCTAGCTATAGATTAAAGCAAACACTGTGTGTGACTAAACTTCTCTACAAACCTGCATCTCTATTTACAGCCATGATTCTGATGTACCTGACCTACACATGGGGCAATCATGTACATGAACAGGGCAAAAGAAAGAACCCCGCAGACTATGAGAATGACAAGTGAAATCGCCCTGCTGAAGATGTGTCCTTGTGTAACGTCTTGTTTCTGAAAAATTCATCAATAAAGAAAATATTTATGGGAAAAATGGATTTCTGACTTGTTGCAATACCTGTACACTTAATCAACATGATTCAATTTAGTAGTTTGTTTATTAAAGGAGAAGTTCACTTTTAAAATGAAAATTCTGTCATCATATAATCACCCTCATGTTGTTTCAAACCTGTATGAATTTCTTTCTTCTGCTGAACAGAAAGGAAGATATTTAGAAGAATATCAGTAACCAGGCAGTTTTTGGGTCCCATTGACTTCCATAGTAGGAAAAAAATATACTATGGAAGTCAGTGGGACCCAAAAACTGTCTGGTTACTGACATTCTTCTAAATATCTTCCTTTCTGTTCAGCAGAAGAAAGAAATTCATACAGGTTTGAAACAACATGAGGGTGATTATATGATGACAGAATTTTCATTTTAAAAGTGAACTTCTCCTTTAATAAAGTACCCTGATGTGATGCATCACTTGAGATTATCCTCTCATTTGTAACAGTCATCAGAAATATTTGAATGACAGGGGAGTCTACTGCCAAGTTTTTTTTTTTTATCCTCCTACTGGATATCAAGACACTTTTTTTATACCAAGGCACTTTTTTCAAGGCACAAATTAGCAAGTTTTAATGCAGTCTATAGAGATTTGTTTTTTCTATTTTTACTTTTTGTTTTTGTATATTAATGATTTTTTATTTATTTATACTAATGATGAAAATTAAATTTTCTTTTTCTATTATGATTAGTTTGTCTGTTGTTTGCCATGTAAAGATTTCTGAAGTTTAACAGATTTCATTAAAATAGTGGGTGGACAATACTTTTTCAATGTGAATCGTCAATGCAGAAATCTGAGCAAATTTACCATTTTACTCAATGTGCTGTACACTACTGTCAAAGTCCTTTGCTATCATTCAAAAATTTGGGGCTGGGAAGATTTTTTAAATGTTTTTGAAAATTCTTGCTCACCAAGACTGCATTTATTTGATTAAAAATACAGTTAAAAAAGTAATATTGTGAAGTAACTTTTCTATTTAAATATATTTTAAAATATAAGGCAGTGGTGTATTCTACGTGATACGCAGGTATACGCCGTATACCCACTAGAAAAGGCCAAGGATTTCCGTAAACCCACTTAAAAAATCGTGAGGATACGTAACAACTTCGTTTTGTGTCAGAACTTTCACACTTTCATTCATAAATTCACCCCGTCAGTGTTTGCGAAGCGACACCGAATCGCGGAATCCAGTCACAAATGGAGCTTGCTAAGCAGAACGTCATCACGGAATTGGGCTATTTTTGAAAGAATAAATCAAAAGTAGGGATATGATATGGACCAGTGTCTGTGAATATTAAAGAGACTGCAATTGTTCTACGCGTCTCTGGGAATGAGCGCTCAGTGTGTGCTCCACTACGCACACACACACACACACACACACTGAAGCACGCGTGACTCACGCACGCTCGTGGTGTTTTCAGCGTTTCACTGCATTGAGACATGATGTAGGATAGGATACACATGTGCACTTTTATCGCAGAGCTGCTATGAGAGTCACTGCACGAGAATTTTGGGGGGGAAGGTTATATTACAGTATACTCACTACAAAAAACTAGACTACACCACTGATATAAGGGTGATGCAAAGCTGAATTTTCAGCATCATTACTCAAGTTTTCAGTGTCACATGATCCTTCAGAAATCATTATGATATGCTGATTTGCTGCTCAAGAAACATTTCTTATTGTTCGAAACAATTTTTAAGGATTGTTTAATGAATAGAAAGCTCAAAAGAACAATTTTAACGTGTTGTGTAGTTCATTGTCACCTTCGATACATTTAATGCGTCCTTGCTGAATAAAAGTATATTGACCCCAAACTTTTGAACGATATGACCGCATACACCGCAAACAATAATTAATTTCCATTCCTTCCAGTGTAATAATATAACGCCGTTGTTGTCATGTGCTTCTGTACACTGGCGCTGCGTGTTGAAACGCGCATGCTCAGCTTAGCTCGGCGACGGCGTCATTCTGACTTCACAGTTTACATCGACGGTCGCCGTTAAAACCATATAAATACGAAGATGGGCAGCAAAGATACACTCCTAAAGAGTTTATAACTCAACACATAAAGCAACGACACTTTGTTAAATAGAATGTTCAGAATGTACTGCAAAAGGGTTTCCGCTACAAGTACATATGTAACGGCTGCATTTCATCGGTGAGTTTGTTTAGTGGGCTGAATTCTCATGTCATTTTGATTTTACGAAATCTTTCCCCTTTTCAAATAAACCAGACTGTATCTGTCGTATTTAAAAGTGAGTTCAAAGTAAGCTGAGCACACGGGATTGACAGTGAAGGACAGTAATAAGCATGGGTAACTATGACTATTGTCCAGACTTGCTTCTGGGATTTACACACTATTGTGTCAATTCACAATGACTAAGCATTGGCTTTTACGTCCCTCCCATTAGTTCAACTACTGCATTGGCCGGGGTGTTGGCTTCCTGCTTATGGAGATATTAAGCCCGTTGGCTCGACTGCGAGCGTCTTTTCTTACTCTTGGACGATCGCTGTCATCTTCTCGTAGACTCATCATCAGTCGCAGCATGGCCTCTGAATCCGTCACGCGCTTTGATTTTCTGGTGATTGGCGGAGGGTCCGGAGGGCTGGCCAGTGCGCGGCGGGCGGCTGAACTCGGTGCCACCGCAGCCGTGATCGAAAGTCACAAACTCGGAGGTACCTGCGTGAGTAAAGACCATCCTGCTCCTGCAACACCACATTTTCCTTAGAGTCATATAGATAGATGTGTTCTTTAGACTAGTTATTTACAGCAATTGGTCGCTGGATTCGTCACATGAACAGAGAGGTGTTTGGGAAGAATCCAGATCCAGCTCTTTATTGTGTAATGGTTTAGTCCAGCACCTATGCATTTTTTTTGTCTGCTGATATTATTGACGTTGGCAATTAAACTTCTCTTCTCTGCTGCAGGTGAATGTTGGTTGTGTTCCTAAAAAGGTATATTTTACTTTTATCATTACTCTTAATTGATTACCTGATGCAAGCATAACTGTTCATAAATAGGCTAATGTTCATAAATAATTGTGTCATTTTGCATGCTTCCAGGTTATGTGGAATACATCCACTCATGCAGAGTACATCCATGATCATGAAGACTATGGATTTGAGGGAGCAAAAGCACATTTCAGCTGGCAGTAAGTTAGATACTTTCTTTGGGTTTTCTTCTGGGTTGTTTGGTTTTTGTGGATAGGATGTTGAGTATAGGGTTAGGGTTATGGCAAGCCAATTCTTTTAAAATATTAAAAAACTAGCATTTATTTTTGTGTTCAAATGTAATTTCTGTATTTAATATTTTTTAGTATTTTTTTGTCAGTATGTCAGTACATACATTCCTCCCTCAGATATCAGACCTATTATCAGTAGGTATATTAGATAAGTGGCAAGAGGAGTGGAACACGTGTAAGGGTTAATGCCCGACGAGGTGTCCATTGTCAGGTATTAATGGACGACGGCGAGGCGTGCGCAGAGGACGGTTGCCTCCGCCGAAGTCCATTAATACCGAAGTCCATTAATACCTGATAATGGACACTTCGAAGGGCATTAACCCCCTTATACCATGGTCACTTGCCAAATAACATATTTTTAAAACATTAGTTTATATTTTAATTAGTTTTACAATCGAAATCTAAAGTTTCGATTAATAAAGTATTTATTTATTTATTTATTTATTTATTTGTTTGTGAGGCCAGTGAACATTTTGGCAGGGAAAGTAAAAGCACAGTAAAACTAAGTGAGTGGCGTGGCAGGATTTTGAACATCCTCCACAGTTATAGTTGGGTGTCGCTGACAGATATTAAGTGGTGCCGCCAGTGTGCAAGCACTCATAGAAAACAATGCATTTAATGCAATTTGATATGGCATTCCAGTGTGCGACCCTCTTTATGCATTGTTTTGCTAATGTTGGTGACTCCTAGTTGGGAGGACATCATTTATGAGTCACAACCCGCCAAATTGGCTGGTGAGTGGATATGTGTTACCTGCCATGGTTGGTTCATTTGAAGGGTTGACGTATCGCCACCTTGGAATTATAAGGTTCTGTCTGCATTCTGACTGGTTTTGAGATATTGAGCTTTAACGTTTTTGCATTCCATTCGACTGTGTAGAAAGAACCTTTTTATTTTCTAAATAAAAAGTTCCAAAATGTACACAACTTAAAAAAATCACATAATGTAAAGAAGTGGTCACAGAATAAGAATATGTGAATAACTAAATTTTTACAAAAATGTCAGATAGAACCTTATAATTCCAAGGGGACGATATGTTAATTTTGAACCCTGTTCATAACATAATAGTAATTATTCTTTTGTAGTCCCAAAATTAACAAGTAAGTAATATTGTTTCTGGAAACAAAATTTGCCATTAAATTCTATGGGAATCTGTAGTTCAGATATCTTCTGACTAGTATGTATTTAAATTGTTGGTGGTACTTAATCTAGTTTTACTTGTAATTAGTTGTTAAGAGTAATTAAAAAAAAGTTCTAGTAACATCAGTAAAGACACTAGTTTTAAGGGATACATGTAATGATGGCTTGCCGTAGAGGATATTCTTTCTGTAAGAAGTAATTCTTGTCACAAAAAGGATTTTTTACTATTGTGATAGTTGAGGATAGTCAAGTTCCTGCTTGCTCTGATCCGTTACAGCTTTCAGTATTTGTTTTGCTTCCCTTTTGTGGTAATGCCAGTATAGCTTTGGTTGATTTTGTCAGACAAAAGCATGAGGTGGAGTAATTTGTTTGAGTTATGCTGTAGAGAGTTCAGCTATCAGGATTTCTAGTGATATGAAAGATAAATTAATAAATGTCACTTCTTTGGGTGTGTGTATTTTCAGACTCATTAAACGCAAAAGGGATGCTTACGTTAGTCGCCTGAATCAGATTTACCTGAGCAACCTTGACAAGGTAGGCTGCGTTATGTTACTTTTTCAGTCAGCAAATTGAATGTGAATGATTTGTGGAATCTTGTTCTTTATAGCACTTGTACTATGAAAGCTTTACATAGAAATCTTAAAGGCATTACAGCAAAATAGTCCCATTTGAGCTTCAGAGACAGGGTGAAAAATGATTATTTTTTAATGCAAATGCTGTACTAAGCAGACCTCGAGGAAAAATAAATAAATAGCGTTATGAAAATGCATGAAATGGCCTCTTTAAATGTTTAGAATTGGTATTGATGTGACTGAGAAGTTGTTTGTGGTTGTTCATAGGCCAAAATTGAGTCCATTCATGGCTATGCAAGGTTCACAGATGACCCTGAACCTACCGTTGAAGTCAATGGAAAGAAATACACAGGCACCCATATCTTAATCTCCACTGGCGGTCACCCATCCACTGTCAGTGAGGATGATGTGCCAGGTGGGCTTATGTTTGTTCATTATGAAAAATATACTTCCTTCTGCTTTACTTCTCAATGCCATTCTTATTTACACTTGCCATTAATAGTTCATAGTTCATAGGGATAGTTCAGCCAAAAATTGTAATTAATTTTTTAATATTTAATTAATTCTTTCTTGAAGATATTTAAAAGAAAGTTGGTAACCAGACAGTTGACTTCCATATTATTGCTTTCCTACTATGGAAGTCAATGGTTAATGTCAACTGTTTGATTACCAACATTCTTCAAAATATCTTCTCTTTTGTATTCAGCAAAAGAAAGAAATTCATACAGGTTTTGAAAAACTTGGTGCGGGTGAGTGAGTGATGACGAAAGTTTTATTTTTGGGTGAACTATCCTTTAAAGTGATTTAACTTATTTTTGTCACTTTTTTGACAACATCTGCATTTTGTAAATTTCAATGTTATTGCAGGAGCCAGTTTAGGCATTACCAGTGATGGATTCTTTGAACTTGAATCTTGCCCTAAGTAAGTGATTGATTGCCAATTTCTACTTATATTATTGTGTTTTCTTAGCTTATCATTAAATAACTGATCACTGTATCCACCTAGACGTAGTGTCATAGTTGGGGCAGGATATATTGCTGTGGAGATGGCTGGTATCCTTTCCACTCTGGGGTCCAAAACGTCCATCATCATCCGACAAGGAGGGGTAAGAGCCCTATTTATTGTCACCTGGATAAATGCTACTCAGTCATGTATATTCCAAAGTAAGCAATGACTGTGTTCTTTTGTTTCAAGGTGCTGAGGAACTTCGATGCCTTGATAAGCTCAAATTGCACAAAAGAATTGCAAAATCATGGTATTGACTTACGGAAAAATACTCAGGTAACTAGTACTGAGTAGTATTAGGTAAGGTAACATGTAGCTGGCTTTCCAGACTGATGTATCAGTTTGTTTGGCAGATTTTTAGTTATGATTTTCCCCCAAACAATATATAGTATGTCAATTTATCAAAATATTCTGACATTGTTTACAGGTGAAGTCAGTGCAGAAGACTGACATGGGCCTCACTGTTACGCTTGTGACAAAAGACCCTGATGTCAAGGATGCACAGGAGAAGTTGGACACCATCCATGAGGTGGACTGTCTGCTCTGGGCTATTGGCAGGGAACCCAAAACCGCTGGCCTCAACCTCAGTCAAATAGTAAACATTTATTTCAATTTGGTTGATATTATTACTATTTCTTTTAGTATAAGTATAAATGTAATTGATTGGTAAAATATTATTAGTTAAAATTAAAAAAAAACCTCACTTTATAATAACAAGCAAAAGTAATTTTGTACAGTAGAGCACTTACAATGGAAGCCTATGGGGAATGGCATCGCACTGGGGTAAACTTTTTGAATACATATTATTTTGAAAGTATAGCCACAAAACTTGAAGTTGGTATGAAATGGAAATTCACCTTATCTATTTTCTAAATCTATTTTATTGATCTTATTGTTATCAATATGATTCCTTCATGCATATTTCTTTTTACCTTGTAATTGTTTTTCAATAATCCGTTTCACTCGGATTTACTTCACAGTATATATAACACAAGATCTGTTCCTACTTCGTTTGCATTGTGAATTTAAACATAATACGTGTTAACATGAGACTAGTGTGATTAAAGTTCTGCTCACAGGAATTAAGTTACTAATGCATAACAATATTACAAGCTGTACATTTCTCCTTTTAAACCCTCTGGAATGCATTGCCATGTAGTGTACACACCATTCTTTCTTTTTACAATCTGAAGGATCAATGAAACATGTCAGAGATTCTGTCGATAAAGTTCAAATAAACCCAGAGAGGATTCCTTTAAACCGCAGTAGCCACACTAGATAGATGGTATTGTAGGCTTTATCTTCGTACTGCATAACTTTATAAAGTATGAATAACAGAGGGTGTATTGTTATTCAGGGCGTGAAGCTTGATGAAAGGGGACATATCGTGGTGGATGAGTTCCAGAACACCACTCGTCCAGGCGTCTATGCAGTTGGGGATGTTTGTGGGAAAGCTCTTCTTACACCTGGTACGGTTTCAGGATCACATCTTTAAATAGAATTTCCTCCTACATGCATTAACATCTTCCAGGTGTTTTGTGGTTTTGTATGTTGGGGGTTACATTGCAGGGCCCCCCAACCTTTAATTCTTTAGCATCTGTTTGATGGGAATGTATATTCAGTTTATACTAATAAGCTGTTGTTGTTTCTCTTTTTTGTGTGGATAGTTGCTATTGCTGCTGGCAGAAAGCTTGCTCACCGACTATTTGAGGGCAAAGCAGACTCCAAAATCGATTATAATAATATCCCTACTGTTGTGTTCAGCCACCCACCTATCGGCACAGTAGGACTAACTGAAGGTGATCTGATGTACAAATAATGCTTTCTCATAGTATCTTGAGATTTTCATCAGACTTTGCATGTAGCTAGTGTTGTTTTAGTATTATTTATATACTATTGTAAAACGTATTATTTTGAATTATCTTCTGTTTGTATATATTTTCAGTTTTCATTTCTTAGTAATTTTATTGTACTTTTGTAATTTGTATTAGTTTTTTATATATAGCTTTAATTGATTTTTATTTCAGTTTTAGTAATGTTAGTATTTAACAACTTAAACTTATTTTATTTCAGTTAGTTACCAAGGGGACATTTCTCATTTTCCATATTTTTTTTTTTTAAGTTTATGTTTTTCATCTAATATTTATATTTTATTGATAACACTTTACAAAAAAGTTTTATTTGTTAACATTAGGTAACTGCATTAGTTAACATGACCTAACAATGAAAAATAATTCTAAAGCTTTTATTAATCTTAGTTTGTTCATTTCATCATTTAAAGTACCCCATTATGCCTTTTGGAATATTACCTTTCGTGCAGTTTGTAATATAGCTGATTGTGAATGTAAAAGGTCTGCAAATTTTTAAAGATAAAGGTGCATGAAAAATAAAGTTATTGTCTGTTATGTAACAATGTAACAAATTTGCATAATGCCAGCCTATGGTTCTTCATTGGCTGCCCTCGAACAACATCTACTTCGACCCGCCTTCAAACACTGTAGTTGTTGCTGAGGCCTGAAAGAGTTTGGTTTCTTGTGGTCGACATGTCGAGAAGACGCTGTTTTCCACAAATGTTTTCCAAATCCACTTTGCATGCACTTCAAAAGGATCAGGACTCACTCTGGAATTGATATGGAAAAACCAACGCCATCGTTACTGTTCAAAATCACTTGAATATCAAACAAGCGCTGAGAAAGCCTCCAGACGTGAAATACAGATACGGTAATGGCCGTTTCGTTTCAAACATGCGGTGTGAGCGGTAGACCAATCACAACAGACTCGGTCATCTGACCAATCAGAGCAGAGTAGGCTCTCGGAAAGATGGGGTTTAGAGAGACTAAATCTTCGAACAAACCGTTTTCAGACTTCTTGAGAAATTAGGTGATGTGCAATGTATATTATGAGAAAAATAAAGTGTTTTTTTACCTTTGATACATGTAAATCTATTATAGGAGACCTCCAAAACAACATTAGGAAAATAGCATAATAGGGGTACTTTAATAATACAGTATTTAAATCAGAAGCTGTATCTGTTAATATTATTTAATGGATTATTTAATAATGTCATGTTTTGTAGATGAAGCAATCAAGACCTGGGGAAAGGACAATGTGAAGGTTTATACCACTTCTTTCACCCCCATGTATTACGCCATCACCACTCGAAAGAGTAAGTGCATCATGAAGATGGTGTGTGCTGGCAAAGACGAAAAGGTGAGGGTGTGATCAGTCCATCGGTCATAAATGAGTATGAAATATCACGAAGGATCATTATTTAGTTGTATTTGAACAGTATTTTGCTGTTACAATAAGTCATTTTCATTAAGTCACTTCTGAGCCTCTTTTCTTTTTTAGGTGGTTGGTCTCCATATGCAGGGTTTTGGCTGTGATGAGATGCTTCAGGGTTTTGCTGTGGCTGTTAACATGGGGGCTACTAAAGCAGACTTTGACAGAACCATTGCCATCCACCCGACGTCCTCAGAGGAGCTAGTAACATTACGCTAATCAAGTGTTCATATCCCAATGTGCCACTTCACAAGATTATGTTCCAATCCAAACAATAAAAAAACGCACATTTTTTGGACTATTCTCCTAACATCTACATATCTAGCATTTTGTAACAAGAGGCGTGTACATGGTTTGTTGTATCACTGGGGTCATTAGTCACTAGTGATTAGGACACAATACAGCAACATTCTTCAGGCTGTGTCTTGAACTTTACATTGTTGTACCCCATTTTCACAGGTATTATTGTTTGATTGGAACAAGGTCAGATGAAGGCTTGATGATTTATAATAGCTAAAAGTCTAATTAAATCTGTTTATAGTAAAACATTGTTGCTTTGATATTACATTTTTAGAAAGTTTAATTCAGAGAGTTGCTTTCAGTTGTAGTGGGTAGTGCTTTCTCAATATTTGTAAAATAAAATTGGATATGCACAGTTTGCTCACACTTGAGCATAGACCTTGAATACATTTAAAATATGAATTTGCGTCTTTGTGTGGTTAATAGAGCATTTCTTAATATATGTATTGACATTGTCAATATACTTATTAATAAACCTGTCACTTTTCATAAAAAACATATTGAGATTATCAATTCTTCAAAAGCTAAAAGTGAACAACTTTTTTGTCATTGTTTTGATTTGTCTGTTTTTTAGTATGTATGTATGTATGTTAAGTATGTTTTCCTGAGGTCCCCTCGAAAACGAGATGTCACATCTCAAGGGGTTTTTCCTCTTAACAATAAATTCATTCTTTTGATTCATACATATTCTAAGATATATGATTGACATTTGACCACTTACTGTGTTGACAAACTTTTAGTGTTAGTAGTATCTTATAATTACTGCAGAAATTCTTGGCATTTACTCAACCGCTTCATTGATTAAGAATATTGTCACATCGCATTGCATCTCAAAAATTATACATTCATCCTCAGTAGCTTCCTTCATCTAAGGCAGGGATGGGCAACTTCGATAGTGACAAGGGCCAACATTTTTTCTCCTTCATACCAAGGGGCCCGATCACTAACCTTTTACACCGTCTTACTCAATTTACTTTTTAATTAAGGGAAATCAATGTATAATTCATGTAATTTGTTTTTAAAGATTTTATTAACTATAAAACTTGTGCAATTAGGCTAATACAAATGGGGAACTTTCGTGTCAGCTGACAAGCAATATTAGCCTACCCCAGCAGGCAAACGTAAACCATCTCAATTGCATTGTCTGTAAATTTACAACAAACAAATGTACAATGTCCTATTTTTGGGGTTCTCATTATCAACCTCAAAGTTTACAACCATTTAAAACAGCTTATTCAACAAATATTTCTTCCAAATTGTATTACCATAATAAAAAAAGCTTTTTTTCCCCTTTTTTTTTTTAAAGACATGCCAGTTCCCCATCCCTGATCTAAGGGGGAATAAATTAAGATATTAATGCTGTATATCAATGTTTGGTTGTCAGTCAACCTTGATCTCTAAATAGCAGCTTTTAATGAGATAGTGGTGATTCAGATGTATTAATCTGATATTTGACTATTTTAAGAGTAGCGGCATTCTAAAAAAATAAAAAAAGTCCACCACCCAAATGTCAGTTCCAAAATCAATGGATACATTAAAACCGTAGTATTGTTAATTACTACAATATAAAATGTTCTAATTTACTTAACTTTTATTCAGGTGGTAGAAACCCTGAATTTCCAGCATCCATTACACATTCAATGTCACATGATCCTAAAGAAATTAATGCGCTAACTTGGTGCTTAATTTGACAATGTTGAAAATTGTGATGCTTAAAATTGTGCAAACTGTAATACACTTTTTTCAAGATTCTTTGAGAATCTGAAATAAAGAATTGTACGTTATAAATGAATTGTCTATTTAGGTCAATCACTGAATAAGAGCATTATATTTTGCGGGCCCCAAACTTTTAAACTAGTACTTACTATAAATTAAGGTTCACAAATCACATGTTTGAAAAAGGCTTTGAATCCAATGTGTTCAGACTAGATATCTAGTTAAATTCATTAAGTTAAGAGATGGTAGCCAAAAATATTTGAAGGAATGTTTGCCCAGCAGCTTAAGACAACAAAAAGTCAATCTGAAACAGTGGTTTGCATCAAGAATGGGAGACAAGACCAAACAAAGTTTATGAAAAAGATTTTAATGTTTAAAAGGCTTATATGGCCATTGTTGGATCAAATTAAATATACTTAAAAAAAAAGTTGTACAATAGGAACGGTGTAATGGCATTAAAACAACTTAAATTACACTTAAAAACCAAAAAGGAAAGAGGTCATGTAAATGAAAGTGAGCTGCTTAAATTTCATTACCCCTGAGTTTCATCTTTACCGATGGACAGGCAATAAACCTAGAACAGATCATACAGAAGCCCGCGTGGTGTTGTACAGGCTTGACTTGGGTAAACAGGACCACTTAGGCTAAATCTAAACAAAGGAAAACAACGCGTGTCTGTTGGTACTGGTAATGGCACAGAGCAATTCTCTAATTTAAACCCAATACCAAACAAATTGTTTTGAAAGTCCAGTGTCCACACAGTTTACGTTAAAAAAGGAAGAAAAAAAAAAAAGACGGACGTACAGCTTAGAGTCACTTTAGTGCTTCTAATATCCACCATAACCACCTCTTCCATATCCACCACCACCTCCTCCTCCACCTCCGCGTGGGTATGGCCCACTGCTCCTGCCGGAAAAGTAGCCTGCTTTCATGGCACCGTAACCAGAAGCCTGCTGTCCATAACCCTCGCCGAAGTCACTGTAGCCATTCCCGTTGCCGTATCCGCTGCTCATCTGGTCACTGTAGCCTCCTCCGTAAGCACTTTGGCTTTCGTAGCTGGTGTCGGTACCGTATCCGCCGTTCTGATAGCCATAGTCACCATAGTAACCACCTCTTCCGCCGCCATAGCCGCTTCCCCGGCCCATTCCTCGGCCTCCCCTTCCGCCGCGACCGCCGGTAGCTTGCATCTCCTGCTTGGTGAGCGCCTTCTTCACCTCCACCTTGTGTCCGATGATACTGTGGAACTTCATCACGACGGCTTTATCGGCAGAATCGTTGTCTTCGAAGTAAACAAAGCCGAAGCCTCGCTTTTTCCCAGTGTCTTTGTCGGTGATGACCTGAGCCTTCTCGATGGCACCGAACTGGGAGAAATAATCTTGGAGGTGTTCATCTTCGATGTCGTCTTTCAATCCCCCGACAAATATTTTCTTGACCTTGGCTAGCGCTTCTGGTCTACCAGCGTCTTCCCGGGCCACCGCGCGCTTCAGATCCACGTTGTTGCCGTCCACGACATGAGGCCTAGCAGCCATGGCGGCGTCTGCTTCCTCAACGCTCGAGTACGTTACGAAGCCGAAGCACCGGGAGCGCTGCAGTGGCTGGTTCATCACCACCACGCAGTCGGTCAGCTGTCCATATTGTTCAAAATGTGCCCGCAAACCTTCGTCGGTTGTTTGGACGTTCAGACCGCCAACAAATAGTTTACAAAGCTGGTTAGTCATTTTCTTGCAATGGACGTACTACTGACGGAGATCACATGCAGCGGAAGAAAGAAGTCAATGCTTTTGAAATGCGTTGTGGAGGCGTTTCCTTTTGTGCGCGTCAACACATGCGTAGTTGTTTCTGATTGGTTACAAAGTAAATCACTTAAACCAACCCCGTCCTATCAATTAACATGTTGCATTGTGGACTGAAATTAAATTGATCAATGCCAATTTGTGAATACATTAGTTTTGATTTTAGAAACTTTATTGAATTTGGAAAGATTAAGTTGATACGTGTAAACAAAATTGTAGTTCTATTCTGAATCCAGGATTCACATGGTCCTGGAAATATCAAAGAATTTCAAAAGTGTGACTTTCAGGCCATGGACATTTCTATAAAGTATAGACCATTTCAAGGAATGTAATTATGTATATATTTATATATATATATATATATAAAAAAAAAAATTCATTTTTTAATTAATTTAAATTCATATAGTCATCACAAAAGAGTAGAAAAGGCACCCCATGATGAATTTCCATTCACTATGAAATCGGGCAAAACCAAGGATACATATAACTATATACTTTAAATCCCCCTTTTTACTATATAATCCCATTTTAGTTTAGCCTGTTTTTAAAAATTGGAATAATTTTTCAGGTTTGTGGCCAGGGTACCTTATGATGACAGTTCATACTCATCTTGATGAGCAAAACTACTGTACCAATAACATTTAACAAGTGAGTTTCAGTAATTTTAATCTAGGGAGTAGTAAAATAAGAGTCTCACTCAGGAAATACAGTATGTTAGTTAACTTTAAATGAACTAAAATTGCTATCCAATATTAACCAAGCACATCAGATACTAACACATGATTGGGTACTGCTATTGCTTGTAAACTGCATTTGTGCATGTTTGACTTTGACAAACATTATCAAATTAGTAATTAAAGTACTAAGATTTGAGTATTATTGCCGTTACACCATGTATTTGCAAGTGACAATACACTTGTTTTACTCGCAGTGCAAAAAGTCCATACAAAAATTACCTTCTTGTTCCACCATGTGTGAATAATTCTAAACTGCACAGAGTGCATGCATCAATGCACAAGCACTCAACACTAATTGCATTGCAATAAAAAGAGCCGTTTGCATATTTTACACATCCCTTATTTAAAAGATGCTTTTACTTCTCCTGGCTACTCTATTGGACCATCTGTTTGTATGTGCACATATGCACAAATCCATCTCTAATTAATCCTCAATTTTCTCCATTCCTACAGATTCACCCATTAGAATTAAACTCATTCCAAACCACATCATAATACACACAAAAAAAGTGATCATTTCAAAGTTTTTTTTATTAAAAAGTACACACAAACTTATAAATTATAAAAGATTTTAAAAAAGATCCCAGGTTTCACCAGTCCTTCATTATTAAAATAAAACTCAGTGGATCATGCAGATAACCAAACTCCATGGCCACAGTTGATGTGGGCAGAGTCCAGCATCCAAGGTCGCCTGGGGAGGAAGAAAAGAGAACACATTAGACATGTAACAAAACAAAGACTTAGAAAGTTAAAAGAGAGAAAGAAAAAAAGTCAAGGCCCTAATAAGCCGCGGTGTTACACAGACCCAAATTCCATCGCACCAGTTCTTGTAAAGTCCACTTGACTTATGGATGGAGACTAATTAAACAACTTATGGAATAAATAGTCCATTTATGAAAAATTTAAATACTTGACCAACACGTAGTGAAGACAGGTTGATTACATACCTAGATCGCAGGATGATATCCTAATGAGATATTTCAGTCCTATCACAATCGAACCCAGGTACTGAACAGGTTCCCTGTGCAAACAAACTGCTATACAGCTATTTTGAAGTACTGGAATAACTGAAAGAACACCTATATGTGGGAATCAAGAGTAAATAAACCATAAACACTATATATATATATACTTGTATATCACTGAATGTGGGGCAGTCTTAAGTTAATTTTGTCCAGTAGAAGTAATGCATATGCTTTAATGATTATCTCAGGTGTGGTGGAAACCCATTAAAGTCTATCAGCCAAAACGCCGTCTGAAAAGGATAATTAAGCTGTGAAACTTTTATTTAAAAAGTAACATACATTTGCATATCAATGTTTAACAATACTGGATTGATCTGAAGACATAATATACAATACACAAGAGAATGTTTGAAGTAATTATGCTCATACAGCGTTGAACTGAACTTCATGAGTGCGTTTCTGATTTAGTTTACAAAATAAAAGAAATAACGTAGTCTACTCTATCCCATCATGATAAACTAGATTGGAAAAACTCGTGGTGGGTTTTACAAAGACGAACACAAACTCAAAACTGCATGCGTTAATCCCCCATGACACTGCTAAGCAACAATTTATATAGAAAACAGGTCTACTGAGAATGCATTGACAACATATCGCCAGTGTTGAAAAAAAAAGAAAAAAAAGAATTTAAAAACGAATGGGTTACGAACAAATCGTATTTGTTAAAAAAAAAAAAAAAAAAAAAAAGGAAAATAAGAAAACCAGGGCCAACTTGCTGCATGTCCTAAAACGTGGGAAATAAATGATATATAGATATGATAGGACATGTCCTACAACTAAAGCTGGTCGAGCAAGTCAGGTTTCTGGGAAGAGATCTTCTTCCTACCTGTTAAGAACTGAGGTCTTTAAGGTATGCTTTCACAGTGTCCGCCAGGTGAATGAGCCCAATGTGGAAACCGAGAGAACCTAGGGGGACAGCTTTCCGAGTCTTTTCCCAACCTGCTTTAGTAGCCAGCGTAGCCACCCCTGCCGTAACCAGGACCACCGCCGCCGCCACGGGGGTACGGGGCTCCGCTCCTTCCGGCGTACGTGCTTCCACTCTTCATAGGCCCGTAGCCGGAGGACTGTTGGCCGTATCCGCTGCCAAAGTCACTGTAGCCGTTACCGCCGCCATAGCCTCCCATCTGATCGCTGTAGCCTCCTCCATATCCAGCCCCGTAACCTCCTCCGTAGGCTCCGCTTCCATAGCCACCGCCGTAGCCGCCATCACTGCTGCCGTAGCCTCCGCCATAGCCACCACCGTAGCTGCCGTATCCTCCTCTCCCGCCACCGAAGCCATTTTGATTCCGCCCCATTCCTCTTCCTCCTCCTCTCCCCCTGCCGCCCCGGGCTCCACCGGCGGCCTGGATCTCTTGTTTCGTGAGCGCCTTCTTAACCTCCACTTTGTTTCCGTTGATCATGTGGAACTTGAGCACGACGGCTTTGTCGGCCGAGTCGTTATCTTCGAAGTGAACAAAGCCGAACCCGCGCTTCTTGCCGGTGTCTTTGTCAGTGATGACTTCGGCTTTCTCGATCATGCCGAACTGCGAGAAATAATCGGTGAGGTCGTTCTCTTCGATGTTCTCTTTCAGGCCCCCGACGAATATTTTCTTGACTTTTGCGAGAGCTTCGGGCTTCCCTGCGTCTTCCCGAGCCACGGCTCTCTTCAGCTCCACGTTTTTACCGTCTACAACATGTGGCCTAGCGGCCATTGCTGCATCGGCCTCCTCTGCTGAGGAGTAAGTTACGAAGCCGAAACAACGGGACCGCTGAAGTTGATCGTTTTGGACCACCACGCAGTCCGTAAGCGCCCCGTACTGTTCAAAATGAGCGCGGAGGCCATCATTTGTTGTTTGGACGTTCAGACCGCCAACGAAAAGTTTGCAAAGCTGCTCCATTCCTGACATATCTGACCGTTAGACCGCCGTGTCGACTCAACTGTTCAGAAAGGAAAGGGCCTTTTTTTTAAACGACTGTCGTCATGACGCAATGTTCTCTCCCGCAGCAAGACACGCCTCTTCGCTGAAAAAAAAGGCGGGCTTTGTGGAATGGTGAATTTTAAATAGCATTTTCTTCTAACCATATACAAGTTAAAATAATACAAAATAAACTAGTCTATCAGTTTTTTTTTTTTTAACTTAGATTTCTTTTTTTAAATTTGCATACTTACTTTAAAGTATGCGAAATGCTAAAAGTATGTAATTTATGTAGAAGTCGAAGAACAGCATGTGAAAGCCTCTTTAAATAATGCTAACTTTTTGTACTTATAATTCCACATTTGACATTTTAAAAACCAATACGTTTTTTTTTTTGGTACCCATGTCTAGAAAAGCTAATTAGAACTACAAACTGAACAGCTCTTTTAGCTCCACATTCAACAATATTCACCTCTGAGAAAGCAAATAAAGAAAGGCCCTATCTGACAGCCAAGGCACTAACAAATCAGATGCAATAAAATGATTAAAATTGTGGAACACGTAGCAGGTAAAAGACAGAGAGAATCACTATGAATTCACATTTGACCGTTAGGGCATTTGTGTTACTCTTGGTAGCATTTTTGCCCACAGACTGGTTAATTTTTATGGACTATAACCCATATCATCTGAATAATTAGTCAATGATTGCAACTTCATTTGTAAGACAATGATTTATGGATTGTTTTATTGAATGGTCACATTAAATAGCTAAACAAACCCAAATTCAAAGTATGTCTTAACATTATTCATATTCTCTTATGTAGCCTACTTTAGCTTAAAGCTGCTATAGGCATGCACACTACTGTATGCGCTCACACAAACACACACACACACACACACACACACACACAAAAGATAATTGAATTTCTAGGCAATGAGGCTGATGATAAAGTGTGGTGACATAACTGGAAAACTTGCTTGCAAAACCGAATTTTCTTCTTTTAAATGTTTTATTGAGAAGTGTAAGATAAATATTATTTTCCTATGTGTATTCAATCAATATCACTACTTATACATGATTAATTTTGTAAATCTTACATGAGTTACTTTTACATAAAATATACATTTTTTTATTATTTTTGTTTTACATATATGTGTGTGTAAACCAGTATTTTTATTTTATGTATTTGTTTCTAACAGAAGGATTAGGAAAGGAGGACAAAGTATATATATAAAAAAAGACTGTTAACTGTCTAAGAATGAAAGGGGACAGACTGAAATGTTTCAAGCAGGGTGCTGCTCAGCAGAAGTTATGCAGTATAAAGGGTTAGATTTTGACCGGTGAATGGAGATGTACGTTATCTGAGACACTCAAATACAAGGCCTCAGATAATTGAGCACTGACCCCCTTTTTCTGTCACACACTGAGATATATTGGCTTTTTTATTTTCTCTCTCTCTCTTTTCCTGAAGTTTTAAGTTAATCTACAAATGCTGTGAGAGAAGCAACTTGTGAATAATGCCTCTTTCTGCTGTCAAGGTCATGGAGAGAGTCTATGAGTCAGATAAAATGCTTCCAATTAAAAAATGTGTATGTATATCAGGTGGGCATATTATGGGATGTTGAGGAAGACCAATGTGTATGAAGATAAACCAGAAACATGCACATAATATGGAAGTAGGAGGCCTTATGATAATGATATGATAATAATTCTGTTTTGCTTTGCTCATTTTGTTGCTCTCTGAGATAGGTTTCAGTTGTAAGAGAGACTACCCTGGATCGTGGTTTCAGACAAATACATTTTATTTCATTTTTACCATTGAGTGGTCTGACTTTAATTTTATTGGTGAATTTCCACCACAGGGGACAGATGGCCGGGTGACCTCTCAGCATGAGCAATAGGAACTGATGGTCGTGATCTGCATAACAGATGAAGTGTCAGAAGCCAGCACTTTACAGATATTTGGTGACACTTAATGCTCATGGGTGGAGATAATGTCTATGTGTGTTCTCACCTTTTAATATGCAAAACTCATCCATCGTCTAAGTGTGAGATACAGTTTCAAGCAGTTTTGGCTGCATATTTTGAATTGGCCGTAAGACCTTGTGATATGATTGGGTTTAGAGTTTCATTTGTTGATTCATTTATTGTCCCCGGCTTATGCAATAAGTTAATGACTGTCGGGGGCGGGGCAGACATCTTTTCAGTATTGGGCTATATTGTCCCACAAACAGTGATACTGTAAGGACACTATTGCATATAGATAGAAATTAATAAATGTGTTTAATTTCTTACGCCTATGTCCAATAACACAAGAAGTAGATGACGATGGTTGAGGATGTGACTCATGAGTCCCGTTTACACCTGATATAAATTAAAACACAGATTAATACACAAATTGGTACAAATTAATTTAATAATTTACATTCGTCTTGGATAATGTGTTCAAGTCACTCAAGATCCAAGATGTATTGCAGGGTGTAAAAATGGCCATGTTGTCTGCCATCTCAGAACCTGAAAGGCAAGAAATCTGAAACTGTTGACAAGCTCCCCAGGATCCCCATGTATGTTGATTGTGTAACTCCTTCCACCCTCACAACTTCCTGAAGTAGAAAAACAATCTTCTTACTCTTTTTGAATGTGATATATTTTTTGCCATGGTTAGTTAGCTTGATTACCTGACTTACTGTATATGCTAGGCCTATATTAAGCAGCAAAACTCCTTTCAAAATTGATAATAATAATACATTTTACTTGAGCACCAAATCAGCATATTAGAATGATTTCTGAAGGATCAAGTGACAATGAAGACTGGAGTTATGATGCTGAAAATTCAGATTTGCCTTCAAATGATTAAAATTATATATATTTTAATATCAAAGAGAAGAGTTATTTGAAATGATAACAGTTTTATTGTATTTTTGATCAAATAAATATAGGCTTGGTAAGAGGCTTCTTTCAAAATATAAAGTTCAAAAGATTTCTTTAATAAAAAAATCTTACTGACCTCACAAGAGTGCCTGTTTTGTAGTTTCTTATCCAATCATTATTTAAAAACCAGCATAACAGTTTTGTGTTTTATACTCTTTATTGAAGCTTTGCTTAAAAAGAGCATTCTTAATTTTCTGTGGATTTTCCATATGCCCACTGCAATCAGTTAAACTCACATAAGCCTACACTAATGACACCGAACTTACAGTTACATTTCCAAGGTCAAAAATCTCAAGAGGGGGCCAAAAATAGGGGAAAATCCATGCAATTGAAGCATGTTTTGGTGTTTTTATTAATTGTTTGTTTTTATTTTTTGCATTGAAATGTTGAGAATATATATTTTTTATTATTATATATATTTTTAAAATATATATAATATAGTTGGATATAATGCAACATTTGCATTCGGGTTACAGTAGCCTACATAAAAAAAAAAAAGATCAATTTTTGGCCCTTTGTAGTAAAAAGTTTGGGGACCTCTGATCTAAATCAAACCAGTATGCCCATTGCCCACTGTGTGACACTAGAGAGACTAGAGGACGACGCTTCGTTCAGGATTGGAAACCTCGCGTTTTCTCGCGATATGTGATTGACGACTGCTGCAGAATTCAAACAGATTTGCCGTTTGAAAGTTCCCGAGCAGGAAAGCAGCTGGGGCAGTTTATTCTTCAGATATAATATTGGCATCACCAACTACCCTTTAAATATAAAGGTAAACAAATTTAGACATCTATGTTGTTCTGTAACGTTAGCTGTCAGTTATATGTGGCACAAATAAAACAGACTTCTTTTGAATACAACGCGATGTTTTTGATGGGCGTTTGCATAGCGTTAACTTAGTCATCCCGACGTAACGAACTAATGCAGTTAACGTAACTGTTAACTGTAAGTTATACGGTAGTTGACCAAAAACATCAGAGTCGGCCTCTGTCATTTACTCACCCTCATGTTTTTTTCCAGAACTTTATGACTTGGAGAGTGACAGCCTTAGTCAATGTTGTGAATGGTAGCTAAACTTACTGACGCATTAACCTACGTTATGGGGAAAACATGTCGAAATCCTTGACTTTGTGGGGACATTTTTGGGGATTCCGTGAGGAAAACAGCTTATAAATCATACTAAGTGATGTTTTTGAAAGTTTTCTGTGATGGGTAGGTTTAGGGGATCGAATATACAGTTTGTACAATATAAAATCTGTATGTCTATAGAAAGTCCCAAGAAAACATGGAAACCCAACGTGTGTGTGTGTAAAAGCTAAATCTCTTCGCAATCTTCTACATTAATGATCACATGATACACTAATTTCAGATGTCAGATCTAGAGCATGAGATGAAAGTGTTGCAGCAGAAGTTGCAGGAAAGAGAAGAGGCTCTTCAGAAGGCTGGACAGTATGGACTTCAACTTTTGGATGAAAAAATGGATCTGCACAACAAATTGGAGGAACAGCAAATTGAGATGTCCAGTGTCATTGAGGTACTAACTCAATATTGATTGACCATTTGATTTTCACAATATGATGATTGACAGTCTAGTTGATCAGTAAATGATTTCTTAAATGTGATAAAATTTAATTTTCACAGTATTCTGTAATTGCAGGCCCTGGAACAAGAGAAATACTCTTTGCAAAGGGAGGTTGAGTTAAAGGCCCGCATGTTGGAGAGTCTGCGATCAGAATTTGATCTTGTCAAAAACCAACAGAAACATCAAATGGAGCAGCAACAAACTCTGCTGGAAAGGAACCATGCTCTTGAGCTCAGTGACTTAAAGAATAAGGTCAGCGTATATGCTTTTCCTGTTCAAAAGTGGTAGGTTTCCCCCCATATTCATGTTTAAATGATTTTTGACAAGCGAGTATCTCATCTGTGGTGCTGATAAAATGCCTTTGTAGGTGGAGAAAATGAAGACAGATTTAGAGGAGGCTCAGCTTGCTGAGAAGCAGATGAGACACAAGCTGGATCAACAGTCTGAAGCACTAAGCAGCAAAACCGAAGAACTACGTGTCCTTACAGAGCGTGCACATGAAACAATGTCCTCAGAGATACTTGAGCTGCAAGTGCAGAAGATGGATATGGAATCAGCAGTGGTAGAGTACTTTCCAATCTTTATTTTTAATGGAAGAATATTCATAGAATGCTTCCTAGAAATAAGCAATGTCAGTGTGCCTTTGGTGTGATCTTGTCTTGCAGGCGTCTTTGGAGCAGGAGCTTCAGGAGGCACGATACAAAGAAGAACAGCTACATTTGGCTAACACTACCCTCCAGAGGCAACTGGAGAGATTCACAGAAGAGAAGGAAGAGCGAGAGAAAGAGGCGGTGTCCTGCTATAATGCTTTGGAGGCATGTCAATTAACATTTTCAAGTAAACATGTTATAAAACATGTATTTACACTACCTTTCAAAAGTTTCGGATTTTTTTAAAAAGAAGTATATTATGGCTCACCAAAGCAGCATTTATTTTATCCAAAATATAATTAAAAACTGTAATGTTGCAAAATATTATTACAATTTAAAATAGATTTTTACTATTTTAATATACTTTAAAAATTGATTTATTCCTGTGATGGCAAAGCTGAATTTTCAGTGTCACATGATCCTTCAGAAATCATTCTAAAATGCTGATTTGATGCGCAAGAATTTTTTTTAAAAATTTGCACAGTTGAAAAAAGTTGTGCTGCTTGATATTTTTGTTAAAACTGTGATATATTTTTTTCAGGATTCTTTGATGAATTTAACATTCAAAAGAACAGCATTTATTGGAAATCTTTTGTAACAATGTTAAAGTCTTACCTGTCACTTTTTATTCATTTAATGCGCCCTTGCTACACAGTATGCATTTCCACAAACATTTAAACAGTACATTGGTAAAGTTCTAGTACTGCAGGTAATGCTCTAGAAAAATATTTCTTATAGTGATAAGTATATCCACATGGAATTCTGATGCACATTTTCTGCACTGATTGAGGGGAAAAATATTTGACACAATTTTTTTTTTCTACTCGATGTAGAAAGCTCGTGTAACCAACCAAGACCTTCAGATCCAGCTGGAACAGGTGTTGCAGCAGGCGCAAGATCCAAACAGCAAGGGCAATTCCTTGTTTTCTGAGGTACAGTATTGAGAATTACGTATACTACTTTCTTCATAACTTTAATTATGTCTAAGGCTTAATTTAGAGAGAAACTGAATAACATTTTATATCAATGCAGTACCATTTAAAAATAAGGTAGTAAACCTAATACATTTAGTATAAACAGTTCAAATGGGGCATTGCTTCATAATAATGAAATGGTTATGATAGTTTCACTTAAAACATTTTTGTACTGTGACAAAATATTTGGATTTGCACAGGTAGAGGACAAGAGAGCAGAGATGGAGCGGCAGCTGAACAGTATGAAAAGACAGCACGGGTCTCTACAAAAGCAGCATGCTCTCATCAAACAACACATGCACCGCATGAAGGTAAATAGTGTTTTTTGATGAATGCTTTACATTTTATTTCTAGTTTTCCTCATTATTGTTTTCCTTGTGTCTGCTGTTTTAGATGCAGATAGCTACTCTCATGCAACTCCAGAGCAACAGGGCCGACCCAGCCCAGCTTGAACGATTGCAGTTTATGTTATCTGACAAGAACAATGAGATAGAAAGCCTGATGATGAAAGTAAGAGAACTGGAGAAAGAGAAGGTAAGCTTAGCTTATTACATCCAGCTTTGAAATGAAACATTACAGTTTGAGAAATGTCTCTAACAACTCTGTCACCAACAGACGACTGCAACAGACCAACATCCACCTGCCCCGTCTAAAGAAGGCGAGCTTATGGATGAGACGTATTATACAGACCTATTAAAAATGCAACTTTCAAATTCAAAGTAAGTGTTCTTTCATTAGTTGTACAGGTGGTGTTGGTACTTTAGTACTTTTTTAAATGCAATTATGACATTTATGTGTATAGGAAGGATGCAGAGAAACTAAAAGATGAGTTATCCATGGCAAGAATGAAAGCTCTCTCTGAAAGTCAGAGAGTGTTGGAGTTGGAGAGGAAACTATATGGGACAGAGCAAGCGCTGAAACAAAGACACAGTGACAATATGAGGCTCCAAGTCAAGCTTGAAGAACTAAAGATGAAATACACACCTAATGGTAATTTTTTTTCATCTCTGAGCCCTAGTTTTCTACATGAACCACAGTCGGGTTCCGAAAGTAAAAATCCCTTTCATTTTTTATACCCATAGGGGAATTGATTTTTAACAATAACATTAAAAGCTTTAAAGACTGACCTACTGTGAGCTACAAGGTTGTTAATCGATGACATACAGTATTGGGATGGGTATTTCAAGCAAAAATAATATTCGATGATCGCCGGGAATTATTCGATTATTATTCGAAAATCGCACCCCTCCCCACATGCATTGTGAGCGGAATATTCCGCTCTATGCCAGCGCGCTCCACTCATGATCAGCTCACGCTTACCGGTAAAACGGTGTTCGCTCAAATCTCCCTGAAATTTCTCTGTACTGTAGGCTACTATACTTTTTGTAGCCATTAAAGAAAACGTATTTAGTTTCATATTTATGTTTTAATAATATAATGTTATTTTTTTAATTCATCTATGTTGATTATATGAAAAGTGAACAGCATGAATAAGATAGGATCATAAAATGCTCAATATATCGGGAGACATGATTTTAACCACTTCATTAAGTTTTGTAGAAAGCCTTTTCTTTAAAATGAATTTCATTTTGTATAAATTGTATCTTAAACTCAGCGTATAGGCTACTTGCCTCACAGACACTCTATAGAAAGCTTAAAATGTTTACTTTTAAACAAAACAATTCAAAACGTAAAGAAAAGAAACAGACTACTCTCTGCTTATGTAATCCATATGAAATGTGCATTTCTCGAAGATGGCGAGTCAGCATTGTCTACTTCATCTTTGCAGCCAACACTGACACAGAAAACATTAGTTTATTAATAAACAATTTAAAATGTCTCCTTGCTATATTTGACACATTCATAATCATTACTTTTGCCAGTTCTTTGTGGCAAGCTTTATGCATGTGTTTGAGTGCGGAATAGGCTATATTACGTAAACGCTCATTATGGTTTAGTATTCTCTCCAGTAAATATATATAAGTAATTTAATTAATATAAATATGCTGTTAGGGGTTAACAGTTTAGGACCCAAGGACCAGATGTTTGAAAGAAGACCCGGAGTCAGAATTATAAAAAATTGAAGAAAAGTTTTACTGAAGATAGTTTGCAGTTTCATCAGCAGAAGTCAGCTTCAAGACTCACACAGGAGTTCGTAGGCCGCCCCGCTTACAGTTACAAAGATCACAGATATACCCTTCACCAAGGTCTAAGCTACGTCATTGCTTACAGGTTGAATGATTCTCATTGGCTAAGAAATAGATAAACAGTAATTTTCCACACATATACAGATAGACGGAAGCATATCTCCATAGATTATGCAGCTGACACTCGGACCCTGAAGTCAGGCATGTCGTGACCTTCCAGGTCGCAGATTTGGGTTGCTGGGTGCCAGCATGTCCCGAACAACAACTCAGTCAATCTCCAACAATGCCAGTGGTTCCTTAACCTGTAAGCAAGAAGACTAACACACACACCGACACACATCTTTTCCAAGGTTGGATTTGGCCAGGCTCTAACTATAAACAGGAGTCTCGTCTCAAAACATCAAGATAACAAGTTATTTTTCTCAAGGATATAGGACACTTTAGTCTAAATGGAAAATATAGGCTTTAACTGAGAAATGGTCCCTTAAACTATAGACTTCAATGACCCCTATTTGTTTTAACATGTTGAAGACCTTTCTCAAACACAAAACCAGTCCCTATTTAATTTCTGGAAGCCGGGATAAATAGGCAAGCACTGCTACTGCATTCAAATATCAAATACAGACATTAAAAAGAATACATGAAAAGAACATTTCAGTAACTTAAATAACAAAGTAAAATCTCCAGAGAAGTCCTTCAACTCATTTGATATTTAGAAGGAGCGAGCGGAATCAATGGAATCTTCAAAAAGGCGCTCTCTGCTCTGGAGGAAATATTACTACTCCGCTCACATGCTCTGGTGTGTTCCTCTTCTGTTGTCTGAGAGTTGATTGACAGCTTTTAGGTGCGTTTGCAGTGCCGCCCTTTGGTTATATGAAACCACTGCATCAGCTGTCCATTTTTTTAGACAATAATCGCACCACCTATTCGATATTCTATAATCAACTATTCGAATATTCAAAAATCGTGATTCATCCCTAATACAGTATGTCATCAGCCTGCAGTATTTCAACTTGTTTTTTAAATGATTGTGTTTAACAGTGGAATTCATGGTAAAAAACTGCAATACCCATGAGTCTGCAAAGAAATACTAACTGCGTCAGACTAGAGTCAGTCTCCCTGCTCCCACAAAAACGGCTTAAATTCTTGTGCGTTTATATATATATATATATATATATATATATATATATATATATATATATATATATATATATCAAAGTTTATATGTGAATAAAAGCCGAAATGTATTCTGTCCATCATATAAAGCAATCATGTCTCTTCAGAAGACTTGGATTAAGAATCAGAATCAGAAAGCTTTATTGCCAGGCATGTTTGCACATACGAGGAATTTGTTTGGTGACAGATGCTTCCACAGTACAAACAGAATGACAGTGACAGGATACAGATAATGAAAATAATAAGTAAATAGGAAATAAAAATATACAAAAAAATTTTTTTTTTAAATACACAATTATACAAAAATAGACAACAGACGTTATGTAGGTATTGATGTATGTACAAATGCAAGGAAATGTAAATAAGATTATGAACTTTGGTGTGTTAAATAAATAAATGTATAAATACTGTTGTATATTGCACATGTTTATTGCTAAGTGGGGGCATTAACTGTTCATGAGGTGGATTGCCTGAGGGAAGAAACTGTTCTATGCCTGGCCATTCTGGTGTTCAGTGCTTAAACCACTCGAATCATATGGATATTTTTCCCCGATCTCTTTATAAACGCTTTGAACCGGAATACAGGTCTGTAATTTTCTTTGTTAATTCTTTAACGAAGACTTTTTTAAAATCCATATGGGGAAAATACTTTCCCTGAAAAAGTGGTTGGGCATTTTAGTTGTTAACTGCTGTAATAATTCATCTTTGTGCTGCTGTTATATACTGGTCATAAATGTAACATTGTTATGTGTTCAGAGGTGAACACAGCCCAAGTACAGAAACGGCGCCGGGAGAAGTTTCCTGTAGCAGTTCCAGAGGAAAAGTCAGCACCTAGCAACGAGAATACTGCAACCATGGATATTGAGCTGAGCAAGGGCTTGAGTGAAAATACAGAGGAAAAAACCCTGAGTCATCCCATTGAGAAACCAGTTGTGATCCCGTTGCAGTCTGCACAACCCACAGAAACCAACCCTGTCATGTCCCGTGAGAGCAAGTCTGTCCGAATCTGTGAGGATCCCCCAGTCTGCATTCCTGATGCGCCCAGGTCAGTGCCAACCTCTGCATGCCAACCCTTCTCCCTTCTGCTGCGCTGTGTCAACTTTACAGTCTTTGTCATCTTCCTCTTCCTGGGTCTTTTGAGAACATTCATGCCTCGACCACTTCCTACTCTACCACTGCCTCTCAGGAATCCTGTTGCGCAAAGGAACTTATTTTAACATTTAATCCCATGAGATCTTGTTTAATGACTAGACTTTAAGATAAACTGTTAAGGACTGTTAAATCAATGGGAAATGTAGAGTAATACAAGAGTTTTACAACCTTACAATACAACATTTTTTTGCTCTTCAACTTTCAGACCTTTTTTAACAGTAGCTACGTTTCTATCACCCTGTTTTTATGTGCATTTTGAAGTATCGCATCAGAAACGACAAACAAGTGATGAAAACGTAAATTTTTTTTTTATCCCTTAATTCGCAAAAACGTTTTTACGCTCGCTTGAGGTGGTTTTTGACTTGTGCGAGTTAATGCGAATAATAGGAGATGGAAACACATTTGCCGAATAAATTCTGACATAGCAAACATTAAACCCCCATGACTAATCGACTGTTTCTGCTGGTAGCGTTTTATTTCCTGTTGGTTACTAGGTTACCAATACCACCGTCATCCGCTCAAACAACTTGATGGAAACGTACCTAACGTTAATTTGCTTTCTTTTTTTTTTTTTTTTTTACTTTGAAATGATTCGCTTGACATTTGGATGGAAACGCAGCTACTGAGATTAAAATTCGTAGTTTTAAAGAATTACTCCTGTGGCAGTAGTAAATAGTAAAAATGTTAACTTAAAAATGTTGTTCTATGACATTGAATTTTAGCACTTAAGATCTGTACCATGAACCACCACAAACTGAATAATTTGCCTGTAGGTCTCCTGTAAGTGACTCCAATAGCAAAAAAGAGGACCAAACTCATCATAGCAGTGAAGAGGAGGAGAACTGGAGAACTGAAAGGAAGAAGAAAAAGTACCAACAACCCACTCATGTTAACTCAGAGAAAACCATGGCAAACGAATGTGCTCAACAGTAGTTTGGCTAATGCAAAATGGGAATTATTTGTCATAGTAAAAAAAAAAAGAAAAAGTATTTTGGCAGGTTTGTAATGTGCATCATTAATTGATTGGTTTGTGACTTGTCCTGTTCTATGCACATGATTTGTAGCACGTTACAGTTTTTTTTCATATTTATTAATACCTCTGTAATATTAACTATTTGAGACAGTTTGAATAAAAAAAAGAAAAAAGAATTAATGCAGTCTTAATGCATTATCTTTCTTACTGAACTTCCTGTGTACCATTATTTCTGTTCTATAATGGTTTATAAACATTTAGATTAGATGTTTACAATTAGAACTAGATGGTGAAGGTCATCAGTTTTTGTTTTTCTCTTTGAGACATAATTGCTGAACAGTAATAAGCCATTATGTTATTGTATAATGAGTACAGTTACTTGCTGTTTGACGTTCTCTGATCATAAGTTCTGCTGCAGTTGTACTTTGTGCAAAATGGTATATCATTAGTTTATCCTTATTGCTCAATTAATTTTTTGCTTAATTTGTGGTCTTGGAAAAAAAAGTTTTTTATATATTTTTATTATGTTTAATAAATATATACGTAATTAAAAGGTAGTTTACATTTCTAGCCTTGTGTCTTATTTTAAAATGCTAATATAAAAATATTTCTATCTATCTATCTATCTATCTATCTATCTATCTATCTATCTATCTATCTATCTATCTATCTATCTATCTATCTATCTATCTATCATTATTTTTATTAGTGCAAGAAAAGAAACAGCAGTGCATTGAATTCATTAACATAAAATGAAAAGGAAAGAAAAAAAAAATCAGAAAACAATGACACCTCAACCACTAAGAAAAATATGATCATAATTATTAAGAAACTTGTTCTTATTATCAATGAGTTTATGTGATTTTACAATAAGGGAGATGTCAGCAATGAAGACAAATATTTACAATGCAACACAAAGAAATTAACAAGATCAATAGCATAGTCATTCCTAGAAAAAAAGAAAGAAATATATCTTTCAACGAAAAGTTTAAATCACATTTTATAACGTCATGAAAATGTATCTCTTCTTGTAGCCAATCACCGCGACCAGAAAGAATGACGTTTTCCGAAACCCACACTTGCTTTTATCTGATTGGTTCACGTGTATCGTTCAGATGGACTGCGGAAATGCACATGGTTTCTACTTGTTTCTTGCTGGACGATACAACCGCTAAACTCAGCACGTTAACAGATTAATTAAAATATATTTATATGTTTTACGGTAGAATGGGCAAATCCAGAATGAGTTAATTTAGTAATAGTTTGGGAATGGATTTTAGGTTCGGCTGGTCTCCTGGCAATGGATGACGTATGATTGTTTATCAGGTTATTTTTGTTTTAACTGCACACATATTGCGTTTTCTTCGTCCAAGATAATGACCAGACTTAAAATGCAAAACAAGTGGAGTATCACACTTGGAGTGGCAATCACTCTTTGGCTTTTCTGTCTTCATCTCATATCTGCCCACAATGTGAAGGTGAGAACTGCTGTTTCATATCTTAGTATTTATTTTATTCTAATACTTTAACAACAGTATAATTGTTTGCTCTGCAGTCCCCAACAGCCCTGTCTATCAAAGAAGGTTCAGGTGATCATAGCAAGGGAGAAGAAACACAGTTAGAGAATGAGGATCCTGAAGATCTGGAGGTGTTTAGACCTACAGACAAGTGGCAAACTCTCAAACCAGGTGGCTATATTCCCATGCTGACAGTTGTGTCTGTAAATAAATAGATGATTAACAGATCAATTCCATATTTATCTGTTATTCAATTTAGGTCATGCAGTACCAGCAGGCTCTCATGTCAGACTGAATCTTCAGACTGGCCACAGAGAGGTCAAAAGGGGAGAGGAGGAAGGTCTCAAATACTGGAGTGATGGAAATGGGTATAGTAATTGAAGGAAAAAGTGTTCTATAATAAATACTGTATCATATAGTAATGTTTTTTTCCCTCTGTGGTGCAGGCAAGGCATGATGAACATGCACGGCCCTTCATATACAGCTGAGGAGTTGAAAGAGGCTCTGAAAAAATTTAAAAAAGGAATGGATGATCCTGTAGACACAAAACAAGTATGTTCATTTCAGTTGTTCTCTAACCATTTTTCTTCGTTGCTTATTAAATTTTTTAAATCAAGATGTTCCAATATAGGAGGAAGATGAGGTGAGGGCCCAATTTCGCCCCATCGAAGAGCTGAAAAAAGACATGGAGGCACTCGACATGCTTGTAGAGACAGATGTTCAAGTTATGAGGAAACTTTTAAACCAATTCAATAATACTAACAGCACAACTGACGAAAAAGTCACAGCCCTTCTTGACCTTGAATACCTTGTGCACCAGGTAATGCTTTGATTACAATTATGACAGTTTTTGTCCAAAGTTTTTCAAAGTCTTTGAATCTCATTGTTTTTTCCTATAGGTAGATAATGCCCAGAATTTGGTGTCCATGGGAGGAATGCAATTGGTTATAAATGCTTTAAATGGTACAGACATTAGACTCCAGGAGAGTGCTGCGTTTGTGCTCGGATCTGCTGTTTCAAGGTAATTGGCATTCACTTGAGTAAAACTGCTGCCTACACATGATTTAATGTGCAGTCACATTTAACGTTGTTCAGTGAACTTTTGCGGTCGAAATCCAGTCATTTTAATAGGAATCCACGCATGCAATTTTGCATAAGGGTGAAAGATTTCCCCACACAGATTTCGCAGCAGGTTCAAGTTGGTCACGTTGATCAACAGAAAGCTGCTGTGACTTCTGTGTGAGCTGTGCTACACATTTTACAGTAGACAAGTGGAACTTTTTTTACCCACATAATGTTATGTAATGTGACCCCCACCTTTACACTGATGCAATCCATCATCATTTACCTTTTTTTAGTAATCCATCAGTGCAGGTTGAGGCAGTAGAAGGCGGTGCGTTACAGAAACTGCTGACATTGCTTGCCACTCAGCGACCAATGGCTGTTAAGAAAAAGGTAAAACCAACAAGAAAGCATGGGTATTATGCTGTTAATAAGAGTAGTAAATTCAATTGTCTTCATCATAGTTAAATGAGTATGAATTCATCACTTACTTTTGACATTCTGATTTAATACAGGTGTTATTTGCTGTGGCCTCACTACTGCGTCACTTCCCATTTGCTCAAAGTCACTTTCTGAAGCTTGGTGGTGTGCAGATGCTTAGCGAACTGTTTCAAACACCAGGGGCCGAGGCGCTCCGTGTGAGAATTGTCACGGTTCTCTACGATATGATCATTGAGAAGGTTCATGTTTACAAGTTTAAACTTTTCTACACTAGTGCTATGCAAAATTTGGGGTCAATACTTTTTTTTTGTTGATAGAAATTAATACTTCTATTCAGCAAAGACACATTAAATTGATTAACAGTGACAGTGAAGACATTTATAACGTTTCAGAATATTTCTATTTCTTTTGAACTTTCTATTCATCAAAAAAATCCTGATAAAAAATATTAAGCAGCTGTCAACTGTTTTCAACATTGATAATAATAAGAAATGTTTCTCCAGCACCAAATCAGCATTTTAGGATGATTTCTAAAGGATCATGGGACACTGAAGACTGAAAAATCAGCTTTGCCATCACAGCAATAAATTACGTTATTTAAAATCGTAATAATATTTCACAATAGTACTATTTTTACTGTATTTTTGATCAAATAAATGCAGCCTTGGTGAGCAAGAGGCAAAAACATTAACAACTATTACCAGCCCCAAACTTTTGAATGGTAGTTATTTAGAAATGGTTTACATTGCGAACTGAAAATGCAATTTCCATATGTATCGAGCTTATTCTTAGAATTGACTTATACTTTGTTTTGTAGGAGCTGATATCGCAGGTGGGAATGGACCTTATCCCAGATTCCTCTCACCAGGAACGTTTGCGTCAATATGCTGAAGTCTCCCTCCTGCCTGTGTTGGTGGAGCAGGGGTGGTGCGGGCTGGTGCCTGAGCTTTTAGCATCACCTGAGCACGACTGGAGAGAGAAGGCTCTGCGCACTCTGCTTGCCATGATGGCTCAATGTCACACTCAGTATAAACAGAATCCCTCATTGACAGCCTCTCTTAGTGAACTGCAAAAACAATACCAAGAACTGGTGCTCACAGAGCAGGACGTAGGGGAGCAGGACGGTTACTTTGGGGAGATCCTAGCACTTGTGGACTCTATGGTGGTTAAAATGCAACGGGTGTAAAATGGGACTGCTGTCTTCATAGAACTAATGAAGAACTAATAAAATGATTGAATGCTAAATGTTGGATTTGTCTGACTGTCTGGCAAGTAATTCAGTTGATGCACCATGCATAATGTTTGCTAAATTAGATGGGTCAAGTAGTTTAAAAATAAGTGTTCACAAATAAGGGACAAGGAAAATAAGGTTTTATTTTCTTTTAATTGGGCTTTTAACTTTTTTCATCATTATAATTCTAATGCAATCTAAGGACAGTTGTATCACCCTATTATTTTTTACTTTACTTATTTTTTATTCATTTCAGAAAATAAAAACATGTTTATCGAAGAAAATATGTACTCAATTCACTGTAAGAATTGAATTTTCAAAAAAAAAATTTTTTTAGAAATTAATTGGTCCATTTTTTTTAACATCATGCCATTGACCCAGTTAGCTGGCACAGAAAAAAATAAATGTGCTATACAAAGTCTGTTGTGATTTCAAGGATAGCAACAAAAAATTTCAACAAAGAAAGAAATTCAGAGTTTGAATGTGGTTTATTCGAAACTACTTTTGAATCATATTGTAATAAAATAGAGCTCTTAAATGCTTCACTGTTTTATTGTATAACATTACATGTTAACAAATCAATGTCTGATAATGTTCCAAATTATAGCATATGACCTTACATATTAATGGTTAATATTTGAAAGAAAATCATGCTGGTTGTTGCTGTAGTATCTAAATGGAAAGCCATTGTGGATGCCAGCTGTAACGGCAGTGAAATCAGGAGGTTTCACATTTTCCTTCGTGCTTTACATTGACGACCTGGTTACGTAACCTAAACAGACAAGATATGTGTTAGAAGAGGCACAAATACTGATAGAATTGCTGTGAAGAATGTTTACTGTTCTGAAAGAAGACGAGTCTCTTGCTTTTTTGTCATAGATAGTTTGTCCTCAAAATCAAAAAAATGTCTGTTTACTAAACCTTGGAAGGCTCGAAAGTGATTCAAAGCTGATATCTGGGCCTAGCTTGAGATTTCTCACATCTGCTGTCTCATTCTTATCAACATGTTGAAATTACATTGCATAAATGTTCAGCTGACGTACTTGCTTTCCCAGCGTAGCATGCACTCATTGGAGTATGTGATGCCATCGTCTCCACACACTGGCATGTACTCACGAGTACATCCAAAATTAGGAGTATCGGTTTCCTATTATGGAGATATTAGAGAGATTCAAACCACATATCATAACACTTTACCACCACTGTACTTGATTATACACTACTGTTCAAAAGTTTGGTGTCAATAAGATTTTTTTTTTTTTTTAAAGAAACCAATTCTTTAATTCAGCAAGGATGCATTAAATTGATGGAAAGTGACAGTAAAGATTTCAAATAAATGCTGTTCTTTTGAAAAACTATTTTTTTTTATCACGGTTTCCACAAAAATATTAAGGAGCACAACTTTCAAAATTGTAATGTAATGGCAGCTTTACCATCACAGGAATAAAAAAATATCAAACTAGAAAACTGTTATTTTAAAATGTAATAATATTTCACAATTTTGCTCTTTTTACTGTATTTTTGATCAAATAAATGCAGCCTTGGTGAGCCATAAGAGGCTTCTTTCAATATATTTACTCTGGTAACTTTAAAATGTCACTTTTACCATAACTTACCTCTCTTGGTTGTGGTTCTGCCGCTGTAAAAACAGTATTAAAAGATATATTACGATTATGAGAAATGAAAAAGGAAAGGCATTCATGTTTCCCTGTTGAAATTCCATACAAGGCTTAGAATAAAAAAAAAGTTGCTAAGCAAGTTTTGCTCTTTCTTTTCAACTATTTTGCTTGAATAGCTTCTAGATACTTTACATATGTGGTCATCTCTTTTTTTCCATCTTTATCATTTCAACAAACAAGAATCAACATTTCAATTATTTCAACATCCTTCTGTGTTTTTGAGTGCGTCTACATGTATTAAATGGAAATATCTACTTCAGATTAGATTCTAAAGATTAGAGAATCTAAATTTATAACAACATCTCAACTTATATTCTTTATACCAGCTACAATTATGTTGTGTCTGTCCAAGTGTTGCCGTTTCTGAAATGTTTCTGTTTCTGTTGTTCTGCCCACCCCCACCCCCACCCCCCGTCCCCTCCAGTCAGCAGTATCTCAGTTCTCATCAGTCTTGTGACAGAAACCATGGATCTCTACAACATGGATGTACCTATTCCAAAATATCACAAAATGGATCTGTCTGGGTCAGCGAATAATCAAGACTAATGGCTTTAAAGAACAAAATGGTATAAACTGAAACCATATAATATCTGGATTTTCAGGAAAGCAAACAGCAGTGTAAAAGTCATTATCCGCATGTTAACCAAAACATTGTGGGTATCTCAAACATACTTATTATGACACGTCAGTGTACAATGATGTATAATAAACAACAACATTTGCCTGAGTATGGATTTGGTTTTTAAAGATAATTACTACAACATTCAGTATTCGCAGTTAAGTGTTTTTATGTACCTTAACAAATGGCAATTTTGATACTTACCAGAGAGGCAAATGAGAACAGAAACGCAGATCAGGATAGCCAACTTCATGGTCACTGTTGTAGAGCAAGTTGAGAGTGGGAAACTCAGCAGGTGAGTATCTTTGTATCCGGGGCTCTGTAGTTATAGCTTTCGAAATTAACAAACACTCCTCCCTCCCTCCCATTGTTGCATGCCTACCCAGAAAGAACCTGACTGGTGACATTCATGTAATGGGTCCACAAACAATGACTAAGGGCATTTGGGACTAAGGTCATTTATTTCTCGTTTTGCAATATTATTAGAGAAGCTCTGTCAACAAACTGCACCCTAAAGAAACTGTTCAATTATATTAAAACAGAAATAGCAAAAGAGAGCCATACTTATAAGCATAAAATCCATCTTGTCCATGAGAGGAGCAGAGCTGGATAATCAGAGGTCTAAATAAAGGTATCATGTAACAAACATGATGTCTAACTTCATTAAATCTCAAAATGTTTGTTGCAGAAAATTATGGCTTGTTAATTGTTTTCGTGGAAACTGTGATGCATGTATTTTGATCCACATTTCTTTGATGAACAGAAAGTTCAAAAGAACAGCATTCCAAAATGTATAAGGCCATCGGCAAAATAAAGCATGACTACATATATGAAGCTCATTCAAATTTGGAAAACAAACATTTCCTGAATATTTTTCTTGAGGAGCAAATCAGCCTATTAGAATGATTTCTGAAGAATCATGCGACACTGTAGACTGGACTTGAGTAATGATGCTGAAAATTCATCTTTGCCATGAATACATTTTAAAATATATTAAAAGAAAACAGTTATTTTAAATTTTTAATATGTCTGTTTTTCATTTTACGGTCCTGTTTTCAAAATCTGCATGGGATTCACAAATCGAGTCATAACTCATTTGCTTTTTGTTGTTGTTGTTGATGGCCTCCTATCAATTTAGAGAAGCTTTTGTTTAATGAATGTGCTTTTTATAGTGAGTTATGATAAGTAAATCTTATGTTGTCCAACTTGTCTGGAAACCTTCAATCAGGAGATTAGCTAATAATTCATCAGTTTGATGAGTAGTCAAACAGAACTAAAACGAGCCTATAATTAAGAGGGACGTGTGCAGTAACTTCATTGTGAGAAACCTTTAAAGGCGTAGTTCATCCAAAATCATACTCACTCTCTCATGTTGTTCCAAACTTTTATGACTTGAAGGGATGTTTAGCAGAATTTAAGAATGGTTCGTCAAAGTAACCATTATTTTAATGTCATCTCTTTTTTTCATAACAAAAAACTAATGGTAACTGAGTCGCTCTGCCTTAAAATCTCTTTTTGTGTTCCGTAAGAAAGAAAGTCATACAGGGTTGAAAAATCATGAGGGTGAGGCGGTGAGCAGCACATGACGACTGCATTTACTTTTGTGATGAACTATGGCTTTTTGGCATATCTCATTCAATCTCACTAGGTGGCATCAGTGAACTATGAAGCGCAGGTCATCAACGCGCGTTAGTGCACAGTCATCGCGAGACGTGTAAATATTGAACATGTGTGAACGTGTGAACTATTTTCTTGGTGCCAACGACACACATATAAAGGCCTCTAATAAGATGCTTAAATAGACATAAATATATTAATATTCATATTTAAATATACAATATTATATTATAATGCATATTACCAGACCAAAAGTTGTAATAATGTCTGTGTCATAATTCTTTATTATATATATATATAAAGCAGCTCCCTTAATTTAAAAGAACATAAGCAGGGCACTGACTTTACAATAAACATCACTAAATTCTCCTGCGCGCCCTCGTGTTTCTCACCGCGCATTCCCGCAGCCTCGCTGACATCACGCGTGAACCCCTCCCCTGCCCGCGGCGGCGCGCTTTAGCGCGGTCTCGCTCCTCTCCTCAGATCAGCAGAATCTGTTCATCCCGAGACGGACAAGATGGCGAATTGAGTGGGTTGCGCTTTGAAGAGAAAGCAGCGACTCACATAATTTCTTCAACATTAAAACGTCGGTTGCCTTGATGTACGTTCGAATAAGCGGGAAAGCGCTTCTTTAAGAAGAAAAATCGCCCCTCACAGCGAGGTGATTCGAAGAGAGCGTCGAGGACATCGACTCCTCCGTGTCCTTTCAGGCTAAGCTGCTAGTCAGCTATTCGGGGAATTGCTCAAGAGAAAAAAACATCCTCAACCTCAGGGGAAATAGCTTTGTTTTTTACTTAAATGTCGAGGCAACAAAACTCCTATTGAAACCAATGTCCGTTATCATCTTCTTTTCGGCGTTGTGAGTTAAGGACACAGCTAGTGAGACCCGTTTTAGGCGAGCTAGCATTGTTTCTACTGGATTGAAGAAGACTGAAAACCTCACCCGTTCACACAGTTTCAGAGTAACTCTCGGATTTTAGGACATGGCCAGCAGCAGTGGCTCTAAAGCCGAGTTTATAGTCGGTGGAAAATACAAGCTCGTTCGTAAAATCGGATCCGGATCCTTCGGTGACATTTATTTGGCAATCAACATCACAAATGGCGAGGTAAAGATGAAATGGATGTTTAATTCATGTGCTGAATGACTTGGATAAGAAGATTGAGGGGTTTATATATATATATGTCCAGCTCATCACATCTGATTACCTGAACGTACTTCATATGACCACCGAAAAACATAGTATTGAAAGATTACAATATTTAAATGACTTAGAGGCTTTAACGTTACTGTTTGTGGGAAGTCAATCAACGATGTTTCATTGCGGTTTCCCAGAACAAGTAATAAAATAATGTGCTCTCAAATACTGAACCAAATTCTAGTGCTCTGTAAATCATCTGTATGTAGATAAATATAACTATTGGCAGATATATAATATAACTTAATTTTGAATATTTTCAGGAGGTAGCTGTGAAATTGGAATCACAGAAAGCCAGACACCCTCAACTCCTATATGAAAGCAAGTTGTACAAAATTCTCCAGGGAGGAGTCGGGATCCCACACATCAGGTGAGCACAGATGTCTTATACGTGAAATTATTATCAGTTTTAATTAGATGGGGTAACTTAGCTGGACTACGTTAGTTTTATCTGGTTTAAAGACTAACGTTAGCATGAGATCGAAAGTAACGGGTCGAGTACAAAGTAGCTAACTTGCACATCCATCTACGTATCATATCTACCTCAACGCATAATACTTTCCTTATTAGATCATATAATTCTGTATATATACTTTTTCTTTATCGTTTTTTACTTACGATAGTGTCGTCGACATGCTAACTAGCCCGGTCATTAGCACTAGCGTTTCTATGAAAACTGTGGTGAAATGTGCCTTTATAAACATTGTGTTCTGTATAATGTATAATATTATAGTGTAATGAATGAGATTTGATCGCGAAGTGTGTGTTTGTGCGTTGCTGAGTAATGAGTAATGAGCGAGTGGGAAATGGCTGCTGCTCTTTTGTTGTGTTTGTTCAACATGTCCTCCCTCTCGATCAGAAAATGGCGGATGAGGGAAAACAAGTTTCAGGGCCTAGTGCGACTGCTACTCTCTTCTCAAGGTGACTGAGCCAAACGAGCGCTGCTATTAGTTTTAGAACACATTTATAATTGTATAAAAGAGCTCATCTTTGATGGGAGGCTTTCAATAACTGATTATAGATGTATATTTGAATAAACATAGTGACTGTTTTGGTTTCACACAAAATGGGTAGAGGTTGTCACGTATTCTTCTGACACGTTTTCTGATTTGGATGTTATCGTTGAAGGTAAATGACGTCACACGTTTCACATTCTGAGTGCAGAATTTCCCTACAGGTTAAAGTTTATTGGTGGTTGAGTTTAATGATTTTACTTAGCTGTTTCCTTGTGTAATTATGTTGGGCTTTTATAATCTCTTGGTATTGTCATATATTAACTAATTTTAACCCTTATCCTGGGACATTTGAGAGGCTGAGGCCTAATCTTTCATAAATCTACTCCGATCTAATAACTTGGCATAAATCATTTTTGTCTTAAAGTAACATGGTAGTTTGCTGTAAGAAGGTTACCAACCCTGAGGTAGATGTTGTGATAGGCCTGTGTTACATGGCATTTTCATGGAAGATCGGCTACAAGTTTAAAATTTAAAATAAAAGCAATGTGTCAGTTATTTTCATGTTAATTACCCTGGCACCCAGACAGATGTCTTAAGCCCTATTTGGACAGGATTAGTTTAACATGGAGAGGTGGGGTAAAGTAATTATCACCAGTGCTTCTCAGTGATTTTAGTCCCGTCCGAATGTGCCATCTAAGTAATCATTGCAGACAATGTCAGTAAAGATCACAGCGACTTTTACCTTCTGGAAAAATGACCTCAGGCAATACTAATCCTGTGCGAATAGACCCGCTATAAATATGTACGTAAATATTCCTTTTTCAAAAGTAATTTTCCGTGGTTTTTCAAGTATGGAGGCGCTTGAAAAAGCATTCAGTTGCGTTCTAGGCGGTGGGACGTCAAGTCTGTGGCAAAACTCAAGTGTTTCCCACATAGGCTACCATTCAGATCAAAACGATCGAAAGCACGAAACATCTTTTAGCGTTAGGTAAGTGCCTATTACCAACATAATCCAATCTGAAGTTAATACATCGTTCGACCGGACATAACTGTTTTATAGGTTATGTGTTTGCGCAAGTCATATCAGGAAGCAACGTAATGCGTACATGACGTCAGGAGGGTGATGGCGGTGTGCAAATCGAGTTACCCTTCCCACTTCTGTTAGTTTTACTGAGATATCTTGTCCTGTGCGAATTGGCCATTATTATTACAGATGTCCTGTGGTAAAATTACATTACTCCATCTACCCTTGTAGAGTTAATCCCGTCCAAAAAGGGCTTTAATCTTCTGAACCTTCCCCTCTTGGCTCTCTCAAGCTGAATTACTGTGGTATTTATGCATTAAAATGTAACTTTATTGCAGGCATAGTCGATGGAAAAGGCTGTTATTACCTGGAGGCACAAACGTGACAATGTGTGACCTTTATCACAATATTGATTTATTGAATATTTCAATAAATATTTCTATAAATATATTTCTATTAAAATATATAATTATCATGGTTAATATTTCTATCATGAAGAGTGTTTTCCACAATGATTTGCATGGCCAAATCTGTGTGGGGAAATGTTTTGCCCTTGCATTTATTTGCTAATTGCTTTAAAGGGTTAGGTCACCCAAAAATATAAATTGTCATTTGCTCACCCTAATGTCGTTCCAAACCAGCATGACTTTCCTTCATCTTTGTCAAAAAAACCCCAAGATTCGGCGCACTGCCACTTCTGCTTCCAAGGATTTATTAAAATGAACAACGTTTCGACCCAAAGTGTCTTCATTAGGCCTGACGAAGACCCTTTGTGTGAAACTCATTTTGAGTTTGATGCTTCATTTGATCGAGCACCTGCCAAAAGTTTTTTTGGATGTGTGCACAATTTCTTTTTGAATTTCCTTCATCTTTGGACATGAATAAAAACCTAAATTCAGTCTGTTCATCATAAAGTAATTGTCTCTTCAGAAAATTGACTTAACCACTCTTTTCAAATGGATTTGTTTAACGATCTCTTTATGAACTTTTTGAAGCGTCAAAGTGGTTGTTGCAAAGCTGTCAATGGAGGGACAGAACTGGCTCAGATTTGATTAAAATATCTTCATTTGTGTTCTGGAGATGAATGAAATTCTTATGGGTTTGGAACAACATGAGGGTGAGGAAATGATGACAATTTTCATTTTTGGGCGAACTAACCCTTTAATTTCTATTAAAATGACAATTTTGTCTATGAAAGTTCACTGAACAACGGTAAATGTAACAGCACCTTAATTTCTTGCAACATTTCATACCAACTTGTTTGCTGTTAACTGCGGTTTCTTTTCTTAAGTTGTCATAAATGCTTCACCAGCCATGGTTTTTGTTGGGCATTAGTTTCTTATTTCACTGTAGACCGTAATATATCATTTAGTAAACTAATCCAGCCGGCAGAAGGTTTCCCTAGGTAATAGTAGTATTAATACGAATGCCCTGCCTTTGCCATCAATGAACTGCCATTACAGATTACATTTAGGTGTCTATTTCTATGGCATCTCATGCTGACAGCAGCTTGGCTGATTAGAAATCGGAACTCTTAGACCTTAGCTTATTTAACCCTGTGCAGTTAAGAGTTAGGTAACCCCTGTAACGGTTGGATGGATTTACCTAACACTTTAAGGACAAGACCATAGAGGCAGCCATTAGTTATAACTAAAAAGCATAGCATATTAAACTTCCCCTCTGTTTACTCTTGCTTTCCAGCAGAAACGATGTGTAAAAGTACTGGTTTCAGTCACTGGTTACTAGAGCTGGGAAAACCTGTCATGCAAGATCCCCCTCCCCCACACTCCCTAAAACCACACACTGCCTTTGCTAATGAAAGAAAAGAGCTTTGTGTGCTCTTCAAAGTCTTTTATGCAAGCTCGATCACAAGAAAGTGTCTCTGCACTTTATTTGAACATATACTTTTACACCAACACCTCTGTGCGATTAATAAACTGCCTTGTTTGAATTTAAAATGTTCAGGCGAACTACAATGTTTTAAGTTTCCCCCTTAGTTTTGCTTTGAAAAGAGGAAATGAGTGTCCCACAGAGAGGCAAGTAGTTTCCGCAAGCAAGAGATTACTGTTGCTATGAACTTCTGTAACCACTGTGAATAACAGTATACTTGTTAAACATGAGGTTTAAAACAAAGAAAAAAGTTATGCTTGTAGTATACATTATAGTATTTTTCTTTTTAACTTATGGGACGACTTTCCTAATCTTCACTATTTCTGTTTTTGCTTTTGTATTCTAGGTGTCACTAAGAAAAATACATACACATTTGTAAATTATCCTAAAAAATGCCTAAAACTGAATATTAGCAAAACTGTGTTCACTGATTTTATGAGCGGTTAGCATGGATGCGATTGCATCCTAGGGCCTGTTTACACCTGGTCACTTCATGCGTTTTCTGTGATGGGATAGCTATCTGATTGTGAAAGGACCAGGTGTATGCGCCCTCCAAAATGCGTTCGAGACGTATTTAAATCCGATCACTCAAGCCACTTCAGGAGATGCATCTGAGACGAATCTGGACAAGTGTAAATGCATCTGGTTGTTGAAACCACATATGTAAGTTTTACTCCTCCCGAAATGTTAAATACACGTGAGCGTGATATAGACTTCGACATGCTATAGCCAGATAAGACAGCGCTACTGCAGCACGCATCACCGCAGATGAATAGCCAATGCATCAAGCAATGTGCAAACTGCCGCTAATGAAACTGAAAGTAAGTTTCAGATGCTCAAAACACAATCATATTCATTAAAAGTAGTGAGACTAAGTGATCTTACCAGTGCTGATGCTGCTTTCTTCCACATTGCAGTCTTTGATCTTGAAATTAGCTGACGATAAATAAAATGCAGCGCATCGTACAGATCATATTTATATTCGTTTTGAGGAGACACTTATGTGGCTAAGTGGAACCGTTTTAACAATCAGTAAAAACGCATGAAGTGACCAGGTGTAAGCAGGCCCCACATATAAGCATCGCACGGATTAGAAACTAGTTTATGGTCCAAAGTACATTTTGTATTGTCTTTGTGAAATGGTAGATGTTGGTTTGCTGGCATAGTCGGCCAAATGGACACTAGTCTACTGCTGCACCTTATCTCCACAATACCTCTTTGTTTAGGAGACCCTCTTGCATGATGGTTGCTTGGCGACTGCTGTAGCAATGTGTTCGCTGAATGTGCGACTCTTTTGAACCTCCACCTGCTGAGCTGTGTATCAGAGTCCATGTTGTTGAAGCTTCACAAATATTTTTAAGAGGCACTTGGTTGATTCTGTGCAGGCTTTTGCCATAAACTATTTAAGCATTGCCCTAATACTCTACTTTTTTTGTCCTGAGGGGCCCATCCATGTTAGAAGTGTCTAAAGTGGTTGGTTAAAGACTAGTGTAACATGTTATATAGTTGTTACTGTGGAAGCTACACAGTCATGTCACCAAGCTGGATATATTAGATGCCATTGTCCACAGGGTGTGCCTTATAACTCTGGCACTTCCTTAACTGATAAGATTCATGCTTTATTGTCTGAATATAACTTTGTCAGCTATGTTCAGTTTGAACTGTTTTAATTTAATTTAGGGCTGGGAATCGATTAAAAGAAATTAACTAATTAATCGCACAATTTGCTGTGATTAATTGCATTTTCCCCCAAGCTTATAATCATCAATATTTAAACGTGGAATCACCTAATTAAATTAAACACAAAGGAAGTATATTTTAAATAATATTTTAATGACATCTTGTGAACTGTAAACAGACTCTCCTCAGAACCACAGAGTAGTTGTTCCCATCAAATAAAATGCGTGCAACAACATTATAAATATATACTGGAGTAACGTGGATTGGCGAGGCCCTCCTGTAGCCTCGCTAGTTATGTTGCTAGCACCTGGGTGCTTTGCTTTTAAATGGTATATTAAAGATGAATTGCTTCTATGGTATTTGAATTCAGCTTTGCAAATTGTACACAGCATCTTTGTTTTGGCAAACGTGCCATCAGGCAACTTTTTAAATGCAAACATTCCTCCTAAAACTCCATCCTTGTCATTCTCCATCATGACAGGGTGACTTGGTTCGGCACACTCACAATAGCAGCCGCAACAGGAAGTCATTAAAACGAGGCAAAAAAAGTGCTGCTATAAGTTATTTTTTTTAATGTGTTAAACATCTCAAATTAATTGCAAAGATTAACATGTTAATTCCCCCAGCCCTAATTTAATTGTAATTTTCTTGTGCTTAAATCTCATCTTGTAAACTTGAGCAAAGTTTCATGCATCACTGAATTGACTTGAAGGATCAGCTCTTTTTAAGAGAAGCACAGCTTTTCATAATTTTATTGCTTTTGTAATGATTGTCATGCAGTCTTGAGTGTCATCTGCTGGTGTTTATTGATATGTGATGCTGTTTTTCAGGTGGTATGGCCAAGAAAAGGACTATAATGTCCTAGTGATGGACCTGCTGGGGCCAAGTCTGGAGGATCTCTTTAACTTCTGTTCCCGCAGATTCACAATGAAAACTGTCCTAATGCTTGCAGATCAGGTAATGATTGGTTAACTGGCTACCTGGCATACCTCTCATTTATACTGCACACGTCTGCGGCGCGTTACAAATCCGACAAGGTTTTGTTCCGTCCTCCACGCGGTGCCAACTCACACCAGGAGCATTTCAAAAGCGAAGTGGATTCGCGAGACGACGAGATTTGCCTGTCCAACGTTGTTTTTCTTGATTTTTGGTGTTGTACCATGGGTTAGTTGGCGAATTGGTTGTTTTGTCGGGTGTTATTGTTTATTGCTATGCCCTACTTTGTTGAGCTGTGGCCTACAGACAAATTTAATACAAATTTAATAAATCGGTATTTAATACAAATTTAATAGTACTTTAGTCGTTTAAAGTACGTCCTCAATTATCTTGTATCTATATTTCACATACAGTGCCTGTGTGGATTGGATGCGGCGTCCGTCCAACATAGACTTCTGGGACGTGCAGCGGCACGGCTGGTATTAACAAGCATTTTTTAGAGTGGCTGCTCTCAGCTCCGGTGGCCGTGTCGGAGCCGTAATGTGCCGCAGACGTGTGCAGTGTAAATAAGGGGTCATAATAACAAACATTGAATGGTCCTGTGGCATGATCTTAACCTGGTTGTTTTGCTTTCACAGATGATCAGCAGAATCGAATATGTGCACACGAAAAATTTCATCCACAGAGATATCAAGCCAGACAACTTTTTAATGGGTATTGGCCGTCACTGTAATAAGGTAAACTTTCAACATTTCCTTATTTAGAGAAAGACAGTCTGATTTAAAAGTGACATGGAGGATTGACTGCAAATAAAACTGCAGATCACTAAGGTTTCCTGTTACATTGAGACTTTCTCATGGACGAACACTGGCTTGAGAGCCTGTGATATTTACGTTTGATGTCGCTCTGCTGATTCGGGATGGCTGGGTTGTACAAAGAATATTTAGTGGGAAATTCTTAGGATCAGATTAATAAAACCGCAGTGAGTCCTTAGACACAATGTTTACAGCTTAACTTATTGATGGTTTGAGAATCACCTGACGGTTGGGCTGTGGACATCTGTGGACATGGATTGTATGTCTTTCACTCCTCAAATGGAACTTGTGCATGATATGTGACTTGTTGTGGTTGTTTTATTTTTCTCCCTCCGACTTAGAGCCTTTGAAGTGCTTTGCACAGTTTTATTTTTCTCTATTCAAATGTACAGAAGTTGCCTGATTTGTATTTTGTTTCAGATAACTCGTAATTTTTGAGCCCTTGCAGACAGGCAACATTTGGCAAAGTTAAAGCATCATCTGCTAAATAAAACAATGACCTTCCAGCTCTGATGGTCGTCTAACAGTTCAGATCAGTTTCCACTACAAATTCTGGTACATTTTGGTACTTCAGTGAAGCCTGTATTACCATTTTTGGCAGTGCTGTCTGGAATAAATGTTTACCATTGTGTGTCTGTGTGAATGCCAGCCTCAAGCTTTTATTTTTATACATACACATGAAATCGTCACCTTTTTCACTAAAACTGGATGCACACGCTCTGCTTTTGGATGTGTAGCTGTCGACATCCACCCTGGAAAAAAAATCATAGTTAAGAAGTGCAGTGTACTCAGCCAATATGAAGATCTGATTTAGCTATTGCTTTGCAAACCCCACTGTCCTTTGGTGAGGAATCAAAAGGCCTATCAGCTAGCTTTATCCACTGCTCTCTGCTTATATCCCTCATACGATCAATACCACTCTTGATCCAGCCTCCAGTAAAACTTTTTTTCAAGAATAACACTGTTAACTTGGGGAAAGAGTAAAGCATTTGGACATGTCTTGACCAAGAATGGTGCAGGTCAACATGTGACATCAGTTCAACACAAGAGTAAATCTAAAAATGGAAGTGTTCAAGAGAATTGTTAATGTTTCATGCAGTGATAATTTCCTAGATTTACTTAGAAGGTTCAGATCCAAATATTCCCGTGTTTAAAAGCACTATGCTTTGCAGAAAGTTTGAAATGATCTCCTCGCACACTCCCCCACTCTCCTGTCACATTGTGGATAACCGTTCTCAGCTTGGCACCATTGTAAACTAATGGCTTGTTTTGTTGCTTTACCCTGGGCTGCTCTATTGAACTCTTCAATGTCACTTCCACCGAAGCTGTCCCATCTTGTCTTTTGTAACTATACTAAAACATTTATTTTATTTTATTTTTTTGCAGTAACATGCAGGTTAAGTCATGCACCTCTTAAACTGCATGCATTATTTAATGATCCCTACCTGATTTGGCCTCTCCACATGCCAAAGTATTCTAGCCTCTTCCTTACTGTAGGTGGTCCAATGATCTGTTAAACACAAAATGCACTATTTATCATTCACAGGAGTTTAAAGGCGTGGGGCGGTTTTGGTTGGTTGCATTTGTTCTCAAAGCTTCTCATGCCTAATTTTAAAACAAGTGCCCATTGTAGTGAATGGCCTTTAGAGTTTGCCCTTCTTAACCCTAGTTGTGCCATTTGTCTTGTTCGCCTCATGCTAAGGTGGGCTTAGCTGTTAAGTACTGTATGGCACAGCTAGCGTTAAATGCTGCCGAATGTTTATGGATAAAGCCTTGGCAAAGTCAAAAAAGAGAATCAGGCTTGGGGACAATTGGTATAGATGACATGAAGAACACTGGGCTGGGCGGCCAGAGGTGCCATGTACAGTTTGCCTCTGTGGCTCAAGAACCGATGAGGCAAGCCGGCCGGCCCTGCATTATATGGTCTGAAATAAAAACAACTATCGGTATTATCTGAGCCTGTGCTTATGGGAAGATGTCTGCCATTAGCAGAGCCTCCTGAGTTTGAGCTAGGAAGCTTGCTGGTGGTTGAAGATTGCCTTAGGCTTTCTCTTCCCCTCCCTCTGCTCCTCCTCGCGTTCTTTTTCTGAGCCTTGGTGTTGCCTGTCTGCGCTGGCCGTGTGCGGTTGTCAGCAATACTGTTTGATGCACTGCACCCTCTATTGTCTGTTCAGTGTTTAGAATCTCCAGTGGGGAAGAGGAAAAGAAGCTTGGCTGTTAGTTCTTCTCAGGATCCATCTTTCTCAGGATTAAACCAGGTCTGAAACCACAACCACCTAATCGCCCAAAATTGTTTTGATTTTATTTATTTTTTTCCTTTTGGAGTTCTTTATCCCATTTAATTTTGATTTTCAACAATAACCATTAACGTTTGTTGGCATTAAACCAGACACACATGCTAAACAGAACTAGAGATTAAACTCCTAATCCAGATCTCTGTACAGGCAGGTGAAGGACTTGTCACTTCGAGCGAAAATAGGATGATTGTTCTCATTCCTAGTCAGTTATAAAATTCTGTCATATCATAATATTCCCTTACTTTATCCTATTCCCTTACTTTATCAGTGCTAATGATGTATTTGGTGTAGGAGAATTTACTTTTTTGCTTTTAAATTAGTTGGAGGTAGACAATGCCCAGTGCTCTTGTGATTTGTAATCAAAGTCTTTTTGACAGAATAATTTGATTGGCCTAGTTTCACTGCATTGGGTGCTTGTTCTTGTTGCAGAACACATCTTTCAGTTTATTAGCAGTGCTTTTGTTTCCTGATCCAGCCATCTAACATTGGACTATGCTGTCAGAATGTTGCCTAGCTTGCAACCATTTGCACAACAAGCCACATGAAAGCTGTCCTGGAATTGACAGGGTTGACCTTTAAACACTTGCTTTTTAAACTGCTGCTTAAATTGTTACATGTGTTCATGTCCTGAGTTATGTGCTGATGCTTAGTTAAATGTTGAATTCAGATAAATAAAATAGAATAAAACATAAGTTCTCAGCGCCTGAAGTCATAGATTGTCTTTGGGCATAACAGCTATTTGTAGTCCTCTACAGAGCACTGACAGGCAGTTAAAATAGCAAAATATTAAATGTTTGCGTGGGTTTTCACAGTGATGGTTAAGTACTTGTACTTTGGACTATTTCAGAGGAGAAGGAATCTTACATAATTTGAATGTTTAAATCATTTTTGCCAAAAACACTTATTTAATGCATCCTCTTTATTGTTAAGCATCATGGGTTGCTGATACATTAAGTCTAATTTGTTTTCCATTGCTGGGGGTACTCTTTTAGGTGTCTGCTACACTTGTTTTCAGGGTATTGTTTTTACACATTTAAAAAAAAGTTGAACAAGGTGTAAATCAATGGTTTTTTTTGGATCTATAGTAAGCCTTGGTTGTGTGTACCTCTTTTCTCCTGACTTGACCAAATAGAAAGGTCTAAGTGGAATTGCATGGTTGGCATAACTAATTGCCTTGACGAGGAAATACTTTTCAAATCCCTAGTTGAGCCAAGCAAACAGTGGCACGGCTGAGTGGATGCGTTACAATATGGCTGCTACCTCAGTGAAAAACCAGTTGGGTGAGGCACTCTTGCAGGGACTGCGGCCTGTAGGTGTGTGTTGGACACTGGATCTGACTGGCTTTCCACTAATGAGAATGATTTTTTTTTTTTTTTTAGTCAATGACAGGCTCTTAGAGCTGACTCTTACATCGCTGCTTGGATAAAGGGTGTGTTTCCTTTCCCAGTCAGCTTAATTTGTGTTGTAGACTCTGACCCCATTGCTTCATTGACTACAGCCGGTGGATGTCATGTTTTTGTTCTGAGCTCCAGGTAATAGGGCAGAGAGCACACTGAAGGAAGTTGGAAGAAAATTTAAGATGATTTTGCGGAATCAAGTGATTTTTCTTGTTTACAGTCAGTTCTAAAAATTAAGTGTCAGTGTTTGTGCTTCTCTTTTTACTTTTATTTATTTAGTTGTTCCTCATCGACTTTGGTCTGGCCAAAAAATACCGAGACAACAGGACACGACAGCACATACCCTACAGAGAAGACAAAAATCTCACAGGCACAGCTCGCTATGCCAGCATCAACGCACACTTGGGCATCGAGCAGAGGTGAGCGATCCTGCCTAAACATCCTTTATATGTAGAGATGCACCGATCGACCGTCCAGAGACCGGAATCAGCCGATTTTCCGCATTCTCGTCCTGGATCGGTGAACGACCGGTCAGTCTCACGTCTTTCCGATTCCGACCCAGTCTGTTTTGTTGCCAGCGGCACAGGCAATAGCGTCAGCTGAGCATTCTCGCTCTTCTTTCCAACGGGAGAAATGACACTCACTTGAAGTGACTCCTCTCACTCACTTGTCTCGTTCGCCCTGTTAAATAGTGCTTGTATTGCGCATAATTGTACTAATTCCCGCAGGTTTCATGCTCAAATCAAAAGCACGCTCCACTGATCTATAAAAGTGGCACGCATTAACTTGTAGCAACTCACAAGCTGTTTGAGAGGCAGCTTAAAGTACCACAATTAATGGCTTACTGCACTTAAACGGTCAAATACACAAATTGTCAAAATGCCCGTCTTGGAGAGTATTCAGTTAAACGCAGTCAGTTGTGGGATTCAAGTAGTTGAGAAAGATAATGCATGTTGTGTAACAGTATATTAGATCTGTGCGTAAACTCTTAAAGTAACAGCAGCCTAAAATTCCTGCTGCTGTCTATCATATTAATACAAGAAAATAAGACAGAAAATAACTCTCTGCTCTTGACTGTGAATAACTTTGTAAATTTAATTGTAAGCATTAATCTCCATTTAATTTTTACAATGAAAGACTATCCAGTGTTTTACATTTTGATTACTAATTACTATAATTTGTGTAGTATTTCTTATCTGAACACCAACCTACTATTAGACCCACCTGAAAAACTGTTTTTCATATCTCTTTATTCGATTGCATTTATTTGTGCTGTTGTTTGCAATTTGTTTATTTGTTCTTATTTTATTACTGACTTAATATTTTTAATGAAAATAAAATTTTGCATTGAAGAAAAGTAGATATTTGTTTGTATATGCTGTCAGTTATAGTTCTTAGAAAGAAAATCGGATTCGTTAAAAATCTGTATCTGCAGGTCACACTTACAAACAAATCTGAATCGACCAAGAAAATTGCAATCAGTGCATCTCCATTTATAATTGTCAATTTATTAATTTTGCTCATTGTGCTTACATTTGTTATTTCTGTCAAATTATTCTGATAATATTAGTAATGGATAAAATCTATTAAATTAGACATTTGAAATCTTCAAAACTTTTGAACCTTGTGCACACCAAGGCTGCATTAATCAAATACAGTAAACTGTAATATTGAAAATATTCTTACAATTTTATTGAATTTTCTATTTTAATGCATTAAGTGTAATTTTATTCTTTTGATGGCAAAGCTGAACTTTCAGCAGTCATTACTCCAGTCTTCACTCTCACATGATCTTTCAGAAATCATTCTAATGTGATTTTGTGCTCAAGAAACATTTCTTTTTAATGTTGAACACCATTCTGGTACGCAGTTACTTTTTTAAATGAATATAACATTCAAAAGAACAGCATTTATATTTGCATACTTGCTGAATTTCTTTGAAAAAAGCTTACTTAACCCTCAACTCTGAAGTCTTTTACAAAAAGTCACAGCACCTTTAATTCATAATCTTGACATTTTGCAATCTTAAGTGATTGATAGGCTTTGCTTGCCTTGCCCTTTACTGGAGGAGTGGCATGTCAGTGGTCAGCAAGTTAATTTAGGGGGTGCTTTACTCAATCACTCCCTGCTTATATTCTATGCATTAATTTAGCATTTTAAACATTGTTTTTTTTTATTTATTTTTTAAACGATCTGTACTCAGACATGCTTAAAAGCCCTTTGGCTTGACTTAATCTTATTTCGGCTTAACAGTCGTCGAGATGACATGGAGTCACTAGGATACGTGCTGATGTACTTCAACAGAACCAGCCTGCCATGGCAGGGACTAAAGGTAAGCAGGACCAAATGCACACAGCATGTCTTTTATATGGATTTCTTTTTGAAAAGCATGTCAGTGACCTTTCTGCTGTTTATGGTTTGAATATAGGTCATGTTAAATGTGAACCTTTAGAAATACTGTCTATATGTAACTTGGAGCAGGTGAATTGTCCTTAATGTGACTGAATATTGCTGTTTCATCTTTCGTTTTTACTGTGCAGGGAAAAGCATTGAACTAATTATTGCTAGACAGAATGAAACAGGCCAACAGGTGGTGCCTAAAAAAGTGCTGTAAATCTTACAGCTGGGTTATTTATGGCCCCCAGCACTGGGATTGCACACTGATGAACCGTCGATACTGGATCATAGTGTGCAATGGTTTAATTTTTTGCCCACAGGCTGCCACAAAGAAACAGAAGTATGAGAAGATTAGTGAGAAAAAGATGTCGACCCCTGTTGAGGTGTTGTGTAAGGTATGTGAAATTCTACATCCACACAGCAAGGCTTTTCAAAGGTCTACTCTCATACTGTGCTTGCTGGATATGTGCTACAAACATCTGCTCAGTTTCAAGGTGGTGATTTAATCCATAAATATACAAATTAGTTACATCCAGAACACTGAATACTGATAACGAGTATGATACCATTTTGGATAGCTTTTTAGATAGTGGATAGTTTTTTTTTTTTTTTTGGAATATAAATAAATGTTTTAAATTTATGTTTGGATTCAATTTTCAAATCAAACATCTAGTTGCTTATTTGAAGCTCTGATCATAACTCCCCAGGCTTTTCTGTTCTGTTCTACATGATTGTAAACTCAGACAGCTCGTATCCTGTTAACAGTGCCAGCTATTTATTATAATACCAGGATATAAAAAGTCACTTTTTCATTTGGTAATTTCCCCATCTTAAAAAGGAGCAGATTAGATTGACATGACATTTATGGTCTTTGGCTAGTTTTGTAATATTGTGCTATTGTAACATGAGTTGGCTCTTTCTCCAGGGGTTCCCAGCAGAATTTGCCATGTACCTGAACTACTGTCGTGGGTTGCGGTTTGAAGAGGCGCCTGACTACATGTACCTGCGTCAGCTTTTCCGCATTCTTTTCAGGTGCTTGACAATTTCCTGCATTACTTCAACACTCCCAACTGGGCCAGAAACACCAAGACGCATCCTAGTCACAACTTGTTTTCCAGTCACAATCTTTTTTGCAACATCGGAAGTTAAGTGAATGGTTTGAATGGGTGTACTCACTCCTGCTTAATTTCTTCCAGGACTCTGAACCACCAGTATGACTACACATTTGACTGGACCATGCTGAAGCAGAAAGCAGCACAGCAAGCGGCCTCCTCAGGGGGACAGGGGCAACAGGCACAAACCCCCACAGGCAAGCAAACTGACAAACCCAAGAGTAACATGAAAGGTTAGTAGCAAACAGCCAAGCGACGTTTTCAGTGCAAAAACAGAGACACCAATTGCTTACATTTGTGTAAAAAAAAAAAAAAAAAGTCAAGTCGATTTGGAACATTCGCTCCCCAAAAGATTCATGAAACACGAAATGCCAAGAAACGGTGTTAGTTCAAGGATGCACCCCACTCGAGAGGAAAAAAAAATTCAATTGGTATGTTTTGCAAAAGCAAAGACGTCCTTGGGAAATTTGACTACTAACTTTGTACCAAAAAATGTCTATTCTTCTCTGGGACGAAGGGTTGGCTTCATAATCTTTTCTGTGAATGTCAGATAACCATCCCTTGAATTAACCCCTTTCCAAATGGGATGCTCTATTTGACACATTTCTCCCAATCATTGTTCCTGGATCTAACACTTGTTAGTCTTGATTTATAATGGTCTCTTCAGTACAAACATATATATGTGGGAGTGATTTCTAACCACAGACTAACCAAGACCATGTCATTTCCACTTCTCTTCATCGACTCTTACTGTACTATTCTATAATTGGTGTTAAGGGAACTGTAATGGTGTGCTGTTCAATGTTCTTATGATGAATCGACAATGATGTTTTTGTGATTTCTAGTTGTGGATCTACTTTCCAGCAAAATGCATAGCCTTTTCTAGGCATATAGACCTGGATGCCATCCATCATTTTATGTTTCCTAAGGCAAGAACTGTTGATGAGGGATGTTAATGAGCATATAGAGTATGTTTTGCACTACATTAATAAGTAGTCCTGGTCAGATGGTGTAGGCTTTAATGTAGTCTAAATCTGTTGTGCATCTAATGCAGAGTAGGCTTGACACTTAGAAGGGCACAGTTAAGTGGAAAAGCTGCTTTCACTCCTCTTCCACTGCGGTGTCCTTTAGTGCCCTGTTAAAGTCGGACTACAGCGGTATTCGGTCTGGGCTGCATCGTGCGTTAGGGTGTTTCTTAATGGTACATCTCAGTGGTTTTAAACATCTACATCATTCTACCTAGGAGTTTCCTTAGGCGCTTAAAATGGCAAATAGTCCTAAATTTTAGGGATGTGCCGATATGAACATTTAGGCTGATATGATGATTCTTTATATTTGAAAGCCGATATTCTTCATATTTATATAACTGATATATATCGGCTGATGAATCCATCCAAATTTTTATGTAATTTTTGGAAAGCTTAATTACTAAAACCTTAAAAGCTGTGTCACAAGCACTTCAACGTAATTCAGTAATTCAATGTAATACAGTAACAGTAGCGTAGTTTATAACGGTGTACATTTTTAAATTCATTTGACACTCATATGGTCAAATTTCTTAATAAAACAATCTATTGCCTTACAAAAAATAAAATAATGGCTAAATAATGCAAACAAGTCATTGGACAACATTACTTGCCTACAAAGACTCAATGCATGTGCCATGGATAAATAAATTGGAATAGCCTCTGCACAGACAATAATGAAATGATGCTAAACCATATTGTTGATGAAAATGAGAAATAAAACTACTAGTTACTATTAATAATGCATTCAGATTGACCTGCGTGTGCTGTAGCTGAAGAGCTAAACCAATGCTTGTAAACTATTAAGCTTTGTTAGCGGGTTAATTAACGAAATTGATTACAATCCTATATGAGATTAATCACACTTTATACAACACAAACATATTACAACTTTTATTTGCACAAAAAAAATGCAAATGTACAAGTGAACTTCAGCTAAATTACATGCAAGCCAGAATGTGTAACTTCTGTTCTGGATGTGCTCTAACAACGTTCTGAAACACTGCAACCAAACCCAAAGAATTCAGTGTTTTATTACAGTAGTGTTCTCATTGTTATGACAGGCCCAATCATAGTTATTAATGTTGTGCATTGCTGTTTAAGCTGCATGTGCTTAAGTGATAGATGATCACAGTAAACTGAAGCACTCTACTACAGTGTTAATTAACTTAACCAAACTCATCCTATTTATTTATATATATATATATATATATATATATATATATATATATATATATATATATATATATATATATATATTATTTTTATATATATATATATATTATTTTTATATATATATATATATATGGTTATATATATATGCTAGTCATGATGGCGTTTTTGATGTGCGTTTCCCGTAACGTGTTAAAACGGGCGCATTCAAAAGCGAGAGCTTACAAAAGCTAAAGTAAACAACACTAATGTTGACTAGCAGGCAATCGTAGCAACAACAAAACATATTATTTGTAGTCTTCTATTGACCATTCTAATTATAAGACATACTTACAGGTTGTCATTCACAAACAGATTTTCTTGACAAAGTTGAAACTGCTCCATTTCAGGAGAAGCTTTGTGTGTAGCCTGCTTCATAAAATGTGCAGCACACAGATAAACATCGGGATTATAATGTTCAAGAACAGTGTTTAAAATAAATTTTACCCATTCTAAGTTCTTAAGCCTTAGGAAGGTCAAACAAATGAGTTTCTGCAAGCTCATCCAGGCCATGTCCGCTTTTCTGCGTATTCTGTGGGCGGGGATTATTTAAATGAGGAACATTGACTTCATAAAGCCCGGAAAAATCACGTTGTAGTCCAAATGAGCCGTTCGTTGTAGCTATTGGAAAGTGTATTCTGTTAAATAAAATATCTCCCTTTGGAGTGGACTTTTTATGCTCAAACAGCAACATTACACTCTTAACTAAAGTTCAAAAAGTGAAAAAGCATAAATAGACTTTAATACATCCGCCAAATTTTCTTATTGGGCCAATAACGATGAACATACATCGGTCGATGCCAATATGGTGGCGGATATATCTTGCATCCCTAGTAAATTTCACATCTGCAGACCTGATTAAACTACTTTGTGATGTCTGCTAGATTTATCATGTAACCTTGCAAATATGTTTGTAGGTTGTGGGAATATATTCCAAAATACATCAGAAATGTTCTATCTGGCAGTTGTGATACTTAAAGCCTGATCTTGTAATCGTCTATATAATAGTGTATGGGATGTAATTTTTTTTTTTTTTTCTTCAGGCCTAAACGGCTACAGAGGACGGTGGGTTTAATATAGCAACTGTGTGCCATCAACCCATGCAGGCAGCTTTTCCCAGTTGAGCTTTGTGATCTATTTCCTCTGACGTTATACGTGGCTTTTAGAGTCTTTTTCTTTTCAATCCAACATTTCACGTCATGTTCTTTGTTCATAAATGCACAGTGAAAAGCAGGAAGACTGTTTTACACTCGAGGTTCATCCTGAATTAAGACAGAGAACAACTGCTGTTAAAAATGGCTGGTCTAAGAATAGCATTTGCTGATGAGGTGGCATTGGCCTAATCCTTTGTGCATGCTGTTTTAGTTTGATTGGAACCCTCTTTCAAAAGCCAGGATGCACAATGTACACTGCTTAGAAATATGATTGTGACATTTGGGTTGCGGTAACTCCATCCATTCAAAGATTTACACTTCTTAGAGGCTCAGAAGAGTGCTTAGAGTATACTGTCCCTTTAGATCCATTCACTGAATAGCCACAGCCAAGAATATGAGTGTTTGTGCTTGAAAGAACTTTATTTGCAGGGGATTGTTGGTTTCTTGGTTACCACTGCAACTTTGTTAGTTCTGCAACAATGGAGACTCGGACCTTGCGCTGCTGTTATTGTGCGATTTGTCCTGAGAGTGCTCTGTCAGCGTACTTGCTCGCTGTTGATGAATGCAAACTTGTCAAGCATTTAATTTTGTTCTCTGTCTTCCCCTTTTTTCCACTCCTCAAATGTTCCATTAGTGTCCATAGAAATGTCAAGGCTGTGGTAGCTAAATGTAACCATACTCAGCAAGTAGTAGCAGCTCAAACCTAACAGTCAGGTTACTTGGCAACTGGTTTGGATAATTTTTCCATTGTGGATTAGTTATAAATGACACAAGCATTGACCTAAATGGGTGATGACTGCTTTTGAATCTTATTAGTTGTCATATATATATATATATATATATACACAAACAAAATTATTATTATATATATATTTTTTTTAAACAAGGAAACTAGTATATATTTTCCAAGCATGAACAATTTATACTATTGCAGCTGTAGTATTAAAATGACCATTTAGATTTTACTCCGTCTATATTATCCTGTTTGATTTTGTGCTCTGTTTGCCTGAGGCAAAAGCACATTGATTTTTAGAAGCAGACCACAGTTGAGAGTGCTGCGCTGGAAACATTTCAGTATACGTCAAAGGTCTGTTTTTTGTTTGGTGTTGCATGTACAAGATTTGAAACTCCTTATGAGGTTAGCAATCACACTTTCAAATCAAAGCTTATTTTCTCAGGCAGTTGAATGAACATTAACTTAAAGGGATAGTTCACCCTAAATTGAAAATTATTTACTTGCTCTTGTAGTTCAAAACCTGTATGACTGACTTTCTTCTGTTAAACACAAAGTGGGACATTTTTCTAAATATCTGTAAATTAAGATATATTAAAAGACATAGCTAAATATTACCGCTGCACGATTAAACGTTAAAATATTGCAATCTCGATTCAAACACCCACGCTACGCTGTCTTATTCTGAAATGACAGCGATTCTGCTGTCTATTATGCCTGCTTCACATCGCAAGTGTCAGCAGAACGTGAACGGCGCATATTTTGTCGCTGCCCATGGTAATGAATGAGAGGGTCAGCCATCACCCTTCCGATGTGAACGGTCTCATTCATTTATATGGGTAGTGACAAAACACGTGCTACTCGCGCTCTGCTGACTCTTGCGATATGAAGCTGTTTAAACCAAAGACTTAAGGTACTTGAGTTAACCTTTCAAAGTAAGATGCAACATTCAAATCTGCGTTCGCGCTGCCGCTGATCCAGAGAGAGCAGCTGCCATGTAAATGTACAGCATGATACAGCTTCACAAACAGTCTTTTCAATTTTCATTTCATTAGTTATTCAGCTGCAACAGTATGTTTTGCAAAAATACAGAATAAAAATGTTTGCCATCTTTAACTTTTTGGAATCGATAAGAATTCGAATAGCTAATATAAAAGTGATGCCCAACCCTGCTTCAATGTTTTTTGTTCACAACATTTTTCAAAATAATTTTGTTTTGCAGAAGAAAATCATACAGGTTTGGAAGCACATCAATTAAATTAATATTTTTGATGGGCTATCCCTTTAAATGGTATCTCTCTTTTTGTACTGCTTAAGGCCTCTAGCATGTTTTTTAGGAATATTGTCATGCCTCCTCCTTACATTTAGCTCTTGACATGAATGATTCTTGAAAGGACAGCTGCTTTGCTCCGAGCTGGTTTTATTTAACTGTGGGGGTGGCTGATCGGTGGAGCAGCTGACATGGTTGAGTCGTCAGTCTGCTGTAGTAGCATATGAATGAGTGTAACAGCCGTATCATTAGTGAAAGTCCTAAATGTCCCAGAATTACACTCAGCACTAGGGGTGTAATGGTTCTCTGATTCTTAAAAAAAAAAAATCGGACCGCACTGTTCTCCACCCACGCGCTTGCACCGTGGTTAATCTCATATTTGACGACATGTATATAATATGGTTTGTTGAAAACGCGTAAAACAAAGTGTTCCTCTAATGTATGTTTCTGTCGATGGATACACATTCTGGCTTCCCAATATGTAACAACAGTGCTGATCAAAAAAGTGCGGACAAGACAGTCACTCAAGTAATTTACGTCGTCATCTCCCTGGTGTTGATAGAGCATGAGCGCTGGTAAGACCTGAACGGCACACGTTGCAATCTGTGTTTAAAGCAAACTCCTTTGCGTGTGTTTTTAAGCCTTGCCAATGTAAACATTCAAGAGCAAGAAAACGCAAAAATGAGAACTGGCACGCAAATATTAAGTTCTCTTTAAAGTCTTGCGCTTGAACGGACAAAATTTGTCCACATGCCCGTCTTGAGTATCCTAGCAAGCATAGTCGTTTATGTCTTAAGTGAACGGTCAAGAGAGACGACCGCATGTGTACAGTATCAGTATATTGGGTAAAGTGACAGCAGCCTAATATTCCTGCTGTCTGTTTTTAATGTTAATCAAACAACAAAAGACAAGGAAATCACTCACTGCTCTGGACTTGAATGGCTTTTATAACTTTAAGGATTATTCTTTAATTTATATTGTGAAATGTGCAATGTTATTTTACATTTGATTGCTTACCTGAAAAACCTGGAAAGCACTGTTTATTTTATTTGTATTTTGCATTCTGAACCGTATCAAAACCATGACCCTAAACTGTGATACAAACTGAACTGTGAGTAATTTGAATCTTTACACCCCTACCCGACTACTCTTATGCAGTCCTTCAGACTTAACGGTGAGTAAATATTAAGTCCTGGACTGTTGTAATGAAAGAGTTTATCCCCTTTGAGCCCCTGTGTTTTTCTGAGATGCTCTGCAGCAAGTCTCGACTTCACTGCAGAGAGGGACTGATGACTTTGCACTTTCTCTCTTCCAGGACTGAATAATGCTTTGACTGGTTTGGCCGCATTGATTACAATAGCTCAACCCCATTGAGATCTGATCCGCTAACTCTTAACCCTCTCCTCTATATCTATCTGTCTCCCTGTCTTGCAGGTTTCTAAGCATTAAGACAATGTAATGAAGCGGAGCAGAGCGGTCGTAGCAGGATTTGCCTTCCAATCACACCCCGGCATCTAGGATCAAATTCACCTGAACCTGCCAGGCACTGTGGGCAACCTTTTTCCTGTTAAAGAACTTTTGTTCCATATACTATATATGTAATCGGTATATATAGATAAGATGCTCCGCATATATCTATATATTGGTATGTATATACTATATCCACACAGAGCAGGCTTGGAGTTGGAAGCTGTAGCCTTTTCTATTGTCCTGTCCCTTAAGACTTTTCACACCCTCCTTCTTTGAAATGGAAAACTGTAGAAAATGGGGATATCATTGTGCACATGCCAATATTTTCCCGAGTTTTCTCCTTCAGGAAAGCTGTTTGGGGGTCCTTCCTGAATTCTTGGTTGCCCATCAGAGCTGTTTTGGCCCCCTTTCCTTTTCTCGTCGTCCTCTTGTCACCAGAGTGTGGCACGAACCCAGACACTTCTGTCAGAATGGAGACACCGAGACATTTTCATCCTTCAATTTTTTTTTTTTTCCTTTCCTCAAGCAAAGTGAAACATCTGAGATTAAATCTGTTTTTTTTTGTTTTGTTTTTTTTCCAAATGTATCCAAATAATTAAAAAGGCAAACATTGGGTTTTGTGTTTCTTTTCTAAAAAGGTAATTACGATTCTGCCTGCTGATATGTGCTAGAGAGCTTCTAATGTGAAGATTAAAAAACATTCTAGTGACTACTAGGTTTCTCTTTAGAGCACTGCATTAACTATATTGTACTTGGTATTCTGAAGTCTAAAAAAATAAAAGGATAAACTCCACAGAATCATATTCATTACAAATTAGGCATCACTCTGAACTAAACCTGTATGTTAATTGCTTAGATGAAAATTGTATGCATCGATGATCTGGGTTTTTTTTTCTCTTTGGAAAATGTTAATGTTGATTGAGAAAGTGACCATTCGTACAATTAATTGCTATGGTAGGCTCAATGTTCTGTTTTTGAGAGAAAAATGTGCTCACTCCACCCTTCCCATTACCATTTTTATATGCATATATCTTTTTTTTTTTTTTTTTTTTCTTTTCTTTTTTTTAATCAGAAAAAAACATGCTTTTTCAGTTTTATAGTTGTCTTTCCCTGTATTGAATTGATCATTTTGGGGAAAGTTTTTTTTTTTTTTTTTTTGCTGCTTCCCGTGGTGAAGCAAATCCTCTTGTAAAATATCTCTGGGACTTTCTCTGCAACAATTTTTCGCTGCTGTTTGGTAGCTGTCTTTTGCTTATTTTCTTTTCTTTTTTATTGCAAAGAAAATGTTGGAGGGTTTCTTTTCTATATAATTTTGGGTCTTGTGAGGCAAGAGCAGTTTTTTTTTTTTTTTTTTTTTTTTTTCTCCTCATTTGGTTTTCCTCAGCCTTTAGCCACGACAAATGCACACCAGTAACTTGGCTTTTTCTTTTTGTTGTTTTCCTTACCTCCAAACTGTCCCTCAGAACCAGCTTTAAGAACTTTACTGCTGGACATTCTATAAAAGTGTAATTTATTCCCTTTTAGCATGTCAGAATAAATTAAAATGACTTCTCAGAACTGCTGTCCCAGTCTCTGTACTTTTACTAGATTGCACATAACTTGGATTACTGATAGATTTTCCCCATCCCATTCCATTTGTTCAGGTATCTGTCTCTAAGTCTGCACAATTGTTGAAGTACCACACAAACAGGCATCAAACTTTTTTTCTTTTTGTTTTCTGAAAGTGAAAATTAAAATGAAATTGTTTAAAATTGAAGAGGCCACAATGCTTTGTTCTCAAAAAAAATGTAAAGCGATGAATGATTTTGTCTCAAGTATTGAAACAGACACCTTTATGGAAATGGTCTCAAGGTGTTGCTGTATTCCAGGAAAGCAGTTCTTGTTGGGGGTGACGGGTAGTTCTAGGTGCCCGTGGTGTTTTAAATATCCAGGATTTATATCTGTAAATATTAAAATGGCTTCAAATGGCAGGTGTGGAAATTGGTTAATGTGCTTCTCAACAAAACACAGAAACAACCGCTTCAGTTATTATTTTTTTCCCTGAATCACATGCCAGCACTTTTAATATTCAGCACTGGGTTATTCTTTAATGTGGTACTAATTATAGAGAAAGTATTTCTTTGTATTAAATCTCAGCAGGGTAGCAGCATTGCCTGACTTGTTTCTTAGTCATCTCTAGGTGTTTCAAATCAAACCATAGTCATAACTTGCCTGTTATTAAATTCTGTAAAGTGGTTTAAAATGTGCTGAGAATAAGTCTAGACTCGAATGGGGCACTTGAGGAAAAAGAGGGGGGGAGGGACGGGGGTTCAGATTAACACATGCACCAAACAGCTGCTGCTCACGGGGAGGGGGGAGGAGGAAGGCCCTTCGAACAAACCTGTTAAACAAAAAGCATGTGTTTTTATTTTTTACTTTAATGTTACTACCTTATATGATCAAGTATTAACTTTTCTACTGCAAATAACACTTTCTTTGTAAAGCGTTTAGTGTATTATTTAAAGATGGCCTTCCCATCAATCATAAAGTATGAATGACGCTGCCCACTAAAGGCTCTGCCCAGGGCCTCTGGTCCGTTTATGGAGGTGGAGTCCTGACAGAGTCACGTGACCGCAAACCGTACTGCTTGCTGGAGCTGTGTAATGTAATCCATGCTACACGCTACCACTTAATCTTAATGCTAATTCCTCTGTCGCAATTTTTATTTTATTAATATTTAGATTTGTCCATCCATACATTTTGCGGTGCGGTTGCCAATGATAAAATGTTTAAAAACTATAGAACAATGAATATTGAAAATGTAACACTTTTATTGCACTAAACAGATATTACACGACACTCATTTCACGAAGTGTGAAAATCAAATATATGACATTGCAATGGGGTACATAACAGCTATTAAAATAGCCATTATAATTTAGTTTGGCCAAGAAAATTTCATTTTATTGCTGCCTTAGGCTAATGCTTGTAGCCTATTCTGTATTAGCCTTAGGACAACACAAAATTCCCTGCTACATTCGTATCAGCTCATTCATCTGTTTGAGATGCAAGATTCGAAGAAGAAATTTAAATATAATGCCTGAATATAGATGAACTGCATCAGACTTAATCTCATCCAAGCAGATTATCTCTGTGAACTACTGGATAAATCGGGAGTGGTCAGTCCATATACAGAGACGTATTCACCCTAATAATAAACAACCCGGATCGAGGATGATTACTTTAATGTCTGATCTCTTCCATTAATTACACAAGCTAAATCAATAAAACATTCATTTTATTTATCCTGGATTGCTGATTTAATAAAAAAAAATGTTTCTCTCATTGTTTACACACGTTCATGAGAGACAAATTACAGGATAACATTTAAATACATTTTAAACACTAAATGTATAATTTGGGCTCATACAAACACCCAACTGCGACAGTTCAGAATACTTTAATGTGCTTATCCCATAAATGCTTCAGGCAACCACATGACACAGGTTCCTCCCTAGTCAAACACAAGCGCCTCCTTGTGGAATTAATAAGACACTGCATTGGTTTCGATGATCCTTTGTGACACACAGGAAAAGATCACATTTCTTTCTGTTGTTTGAGCGTCAGCTGGTGGGCTGGGTTCAGTAATTGTATGCTTACTGTGGTGAGTGAACGAAAGCCAATTCATTTTATATATCAACGTCTTGTAACACATCTATCCAACTGAGGGGATTGCAGGACTTTCACTGTATGGCCTATAATTAGTAAAAAGACTTGTGCTGTAGCAAAAAAAAAGAATTCAGAATGCAGCAAACAGTGTAATGTCCTTCTTTTTTCTACTTCAGGCTATTTTATTTAGTTAATTCCTCGCACACAAATTAAACAAGAAACTGCAGTTTTGGCAGACAAAATACTAATTTTATAACGAAGTATAGCTAAGGAATAAGGTGTCCAAATCTAATTAGCTTCTCATGAAACTGAAAAGTACAAGGCACCTTTACACATACCGACACACCCAGCTCTGGAAATGCCCCCAGCATGTGGTGTCATTCACTGGTTCACACATTTCCGACACACCCTATCTTAAACTGGCATTTGCTTTGACGTTTCACAATACAAACTTAACAGGCTGAGAGCAATTGCATTAATTCCATCAGAGCACAATGCTGAGTGATCGACTGAGTTCGTGTGAATTATTCATGCTAAAGGATTAGCCACTCCTCATTCATAGAATGAAAGGCCCATATAGTCTATAGGCTTGCTTAATGGCCTTAACTATCAAGTTTGTAAATTTTTAGTTCATTTTGAATGATTATAAATCGTTAATCAGTGTCGTTTTCATATAACTAAAGACTATTTGAATGCCAGAATATCCGCAAAGTGACTAGCGTGAGTATGACTGAGATGTAAAAATAACTGAATGGTATGAAACCAGTTAAACAACACAGCTTGTAGAGCACTGATGTTGATAGTCGAATGTCTTAAGTGGGTGAGATGTATGACCTGTAGAGAAAAAATGAACCAACTAACCTACATTAGGCAATTATGGCTAATAGAGTTTAGAACTTTATTTAATTGTCTTTGGAATGTTACAGATATGTTGATTTGTTCATGAAAATTTCAAGAACTATACTAAACTTTAAATAATGTTTCATTAGGATAATGGAAACATTTTACATTGAACGCTGGGTTATACGATCGCGGCACTGCTGCTTCTGCTCTGCTCCTACTACGCGCTGCCGCGCCGTCCCTGTGTGCGGTGTGAATGCTCTAATCTGTTAACATGGGCGCCAAAAAAAAACAAAACATACGCGCTGAACATAACAGAAAACGGGTTATAAGTTTATTTCGTTTGAAGTACTTGTACTAAATGTTACGCTCTTAGATGTTAGAAAAACTTCCCTATTATCTCTAGCCTTGGCTACCGTATATAGACCGCCTGGGCCTTACGCTGATTTCCTAAAAGAGTTTGCAGATTTTCTCTCAGACCTATTAGTCAATGTCGATAAAGCATTAATTGTTGGAGATTTTAACATACACGTAGATAATCCAAATGATGCGTTAGGGGCTGCGTTTACAGATTTATTAAACTCTTTTGGGGTCAAGCAAAACGTTACCGGACCAACTCATCGTTTTAATCATACACTCGATTTAATTATATCACATGGAACCGATCCAACCGATATAGATATCATTCCACAAAGTGATGATGTCACTGACCATTACATGGTAACTTGCATATTACGTACTCCTGTAATATATCATGCTGCGCCGCGTTATCGATCAGGCAGAACAATCCTTCCATCCACCTTAGATAATTTTTCAAAGTGCTTATCTGATCTGTCTCAGCTGCTCAGTGAACCCAAACAAACAGATGAACTAGAGGAATTAACTAGCACTATGAGCACCATTCTCTCTGGAACATTGGATATTGTTGCACCCATTAGATTAAAAAAGGTCAGAGAGAAAAGTAAAGCACCATGGTACAACAATACTACGCATGTTCTAAAGAGAGAAACCCGTAATTTAGAGCGTAAATGGATACAAACTAATTTAGAGGTCTTTAGAATCGCATGGAAAGACAGTATGTCACGTTATAAAAAGGCCCTTAAAGCGGCCAGGGCTGAGCACCTCCGCAAACTAATAGAAAACAACCAAAACAATCCTAGGTTTTTATTTAGCACCGTGGCTAGACTAACAAATAAACAGATGTCACCTGAACAAAATATTCCGTTACAGTTTAGTAGTAATGATTTCATGAAGTTCTTCACTGAGAAAATAGAAAACATCAGAACCACAATTGTAAACTTTCAATCCTCAATCGCGCCTTATAATTCAGCCTCAATTATCACGACGCAAGAACAATTACAGTGCTTTACAACTATAGAACAAAAAGAGTTAAATAAACTTATCATTTCATCTAAAACAGCAACATGTTTATTAGATCCTATACCAACTAAACTACTGAAAGAAGTGTTACCTATAGTGGAAGAGCCTCTCCTCAATATTATTAACTCATCTTTATCTTTAGGTCATGTTCCAAGAACATTTAAACTGGCAGTTATAAAACCTCTCATTAAGAAACCACAATTAGACCCGCATAATCTAGCAAATTATAGACCCATTTCAAATCTTCCTTTTATGTCTAAAATACTAGAAAAAGTGGTGTCCGCTCAACTGGGCTCTTTCTTGCAAGAAAATGACATCTATGAAAAGTTTCAGTCTGGATTCAGGCCGCACCATAGCACTGAAACTGCGCTCGTTAAAATTACAAATGACTTACTTTTAGCATCTGACCAAGGCTGTATCTCAATACTAGTTTTACTTGATCTTAGTGCTGCGTTCGATACTATAGATCACACAATACTCTTAGATCGACTACAAAATTATTGTATTAAGCATTAAGTTGGTTCAGATCATACTTATCTGACCGCTACCATTTTGTCTATTTAAATGGAGAAAAATGTATCATAACTCCAGTAAACTATGGAGTGCCGCAGGGATCTGTGTTAGGCCCTCTGTTATTCTCAATATATATGCTGCCACTTGGAAATATTATAAGGAAACATGGAATTAGTTTCCATTGTTATGCTGATGACACTCAAATCTATATTTCATCACGGCCAGATGAAAACGCTAAATTATCCAATTTGACAGTGTGTTAAAGATATAAAAGATTGGATGATGCACAATTTTCTTTTATTAAATCCAGACAAGACAGAGGTACTAATCATCGGTTTAAAAAACCGCCCACAAAACCTCTCACACTACAACTTTAACATAGTAGGATGTCCTGTTACTTTATCCTCTACAGTAAAAGACCTAGGTGTTAAACTAGACTGCAACCTGTCTTTTGAAAATCATATTTCATATGTTACAAGAACAGCCTTTTTCCACCTTAGAAACATTGCTAAGCTACGTAACATGCTATCAGTTTCTGATGCAGAAAAATTAGTTCATGCATTCATGACCTCGAGACTAGATTACTGTAATGCTTTATTAGCCGGTTGTCCTGCATCCTCAATAAACAAGCTACAGTTAGTCCAAAATGCCGCCGCTAGAGTTCTTACTAGATCAAGAAAATATGATCATATAACACCAATTTTATCATCACTACATTGGTTACCTATAAAGTTCCGTATTAATTACAAGGTATTGCTACTGACTTATAAAGCCCTAAACGGTTTAGCTCCAGTCTATTTAACGGATCTTCTATCGCCCTATAATCTATCGCGCTCTTTAAGATCACTAAATTCAAGGCTTTTGGTCATACCTAGGATATCCAGATCCACCAAAGGAGGGAGAGCATTTTCACATTTAGCTCCAAAACTCTGGAATAGTCTTCCTGATACTGTTCGTTGCTCAGACTCGCTCTCCCAGTTTAAAACTAGATTAAAGACGCATCTTTTCAGCCAGGCATTCATATAATACTTTTAATCTTACAGTTAAATCCAACCTCTAGTTCATAAACGCCAGAGGAGAACTGGTTCCTTGCCACTGTTGCCTTTGGCTTGCTCAGTTGGGGATATTTGGGATATTTAATTTAATTAATCAATCAACAATACTATTGATCAGCATTACCAAACGTGGACATTTTCCACTAGAAACAAGCATTGATGTATTATTTTAATTTAATACTGTGAAGCTGCTTTGATACAATCTGTATTGTGAAAAGCGCTATATAAATAAACTTGACTTGACTTGACTTGACCTAGGCCTACATGCAAACAAAAAAGGTAAAATGTGAGACTGCATACATTTGTACAGTAATAATTTGATAGGAATACAATGTATGTAGCCTAATACAAACCTTAATTTCATGCAGGAATTTCCCCTCAGGACGTTTTCTCTCAGAACAGAAAACAAAATGACCGTTGACAAATGTATCCAAATTTAACTGTCTTGGCACAGCTACCCAACATTGGGCTACATTGACCCAGCGAGGGGGCTCGTCGTCAATACCGTGAAAATGACGGAATAAAATTACCCAGCAGGCTGAACTCAGCATTTGAGTTAAAAAAAAGAAAAGAACCCAGCATTTTTCAGTGACCCAGCACATGGGTTAAAACATAAATAAAAATAACCCAATAAAATTACCCAGCAGATTGAACCCAGCATTTGGGTAAAAAAAGATATGTGTGGAATATTCTAAAATATTAAGTTGAAAGGACATTGCAGGAAAATTTTGCTAACCTTATAATAACATTCTCTTATGTTGAGTTGTTAAAATAAAGGTGACCATTGCAACACCTCTATGCTAACTCTAAACACCCATGTGCTGGGTCACATGGCTGAAACACAACGCAACAACAATAGGTCGCTATTGATCTTGTGCGTTATCGTTGTGGTCGCGCTAGACGGGTTGTGGCGGGACGCGCTAGACTGTAAAGGTCCTACCCAGTGCTGGGTTGCCAAATAACCCAGAATCTTTTTTAACCCAAATCTATCTATCTCTCTATCTCTCTATCTATCTATCTATCTATCTATCTATCTAGAAACAGATTTTAAAGTGCATTTTTATTATTTAAAATGAAAAACCTTTAATAAGTTGACTGACCCAGCACTGTCAAAAAAACAACCCAGCAAATGGGTTAATGTATAAAACCCAACAAGCTGGGTTAAAAAAACAGTATGTGTTCAGTCCAATATTTACCCAGTGCTGGATTGCAAAATAACCCAGAAATGTTTTTTTTTTTTTAATCCAGCATTTTTTAGAGTTCTATTAACCTTATGGAAACTGGAAATGTTTATGTTCTTGGAATGATACAAATCAACATTCCTAGAAGGCTGAGTAGTTAATAAAATTGAGCAAAAGAGAGGTAGCTATTTAAAGTTTAGCATATTGTTTGTCTATTACCAACATGGAAAATTTACATTTGAATGTTCTTGGAATGTTGATTTGTTAAAATAAAGGTGAAGGAATATTGATTTGTTAAAATAAAGGTGAAAGAACATTGCAGGACATTATGAAACCAGTGTTCCACTGACATTAAGAAAACAGGACATGTTTTTTCAAGTTTCTACAACCAAAATGGTTGTTTGAAAATGTTTGAAAAACGTTTGATCAAATATTTGTTCGCTGGGCCATTGGCTGCTAAATGCATTGCTGCTTAACCTAATGGTGATTTTCCCGTAATGTGTTACTAGATACACACAAGAAACACTCAATACTGCTCGTCTTACCAAACACACGGTGGACAGTGTGGTAGATCACGGGAATTCTCACTCCAAATGGAGTGGCAGTGTGTGGTCCTGGTTTAACAGATGGCTAAAGACGTTTGGCCTTGGGAATGTTGGCATTTGAATGAGAAAAATGGAGGGAAGAGGAAGAACACACCTTGGCATGCCAGGTGCACCTTGATCAGATGAATCAGTTAGTGTGTGTGTCATTAACATCCATACAAGTCTCCACCCTGTAGAGCTGTTCCTCTGCGTCATATGTGCATGTATGAGCCAGAACAGAGAGGTTTGTGTAACATGTAGTAGGTCAGAGTTTGTACTAGCATTTTCAGCCAACTTAATTTAATCACAATTATATGTTTTATACAACAACAGGCCATTTAGAAGTAATCAAACTCATTCATTTGATTAAACATTTGATTGAATTCTAAAGTCTAGATCCTGTCCTAAACATCCGGTTTACTCTACTTGCTGATCACAATAATCATTCTTGAAACAGCATTTTATTATTATAGTGTACTATAGCCTTTCATACTGTTCATGTTGTTTGAGCAGAAAGTCATGACTCACAGACTTTTTATTGCTAAACTGCAATCTGCAAACAAAGGCATGACAAATCTTGCAAGTTACTCTTACCGTTTAACATTTCCTTTAACCAAAGCACAAACAGGTAGTGACTAGTCTGAGAAATAAGAACTGACTTTCCTTCTCAAACTTATCATGATTATGCTCCATTAAAGGGATAGTTCAACCAAAAATTTAAATTCTGTCATCATTTACTCACCCTCAAGTTGTTCCAAACCTGTATGAATTTCTTTCTTATGCTGAACACAATGGAAGATATTTTGAAGAACGTCAGTAACAAAACAATTGTGGGGCACCATTGACTTCCATAGTATGAAACAAACATTACTATGGAAGTCAATGGTGCCCCACAACTATTTGGCTACAAACATTCTTCAAAATATCTTCTTTTATGTTCCACATAACTGAGAAATTCATACAGGTTTTGAACAACTTGAGGGTGAGTAAATGATGACAGAATAGAGTGGTGCAGGTAGGACGTCACTTTGTAGGCCAATCGGCAGTTACAAAACCAAATTTTTCCATAGGCTTTTGGATTATCGCAAAAAACAAGCTCTGTGATCAACAAAAGTTTACACGTTTAGTCCATCAAGATAATTTTCACAGATGAACCCAACTTTTATGAATTTTGAAGTCTAAATGCAGTCGCCATAAGTAAAAAGCTAAAGTTAGGCTTTAAATGAACTACACCACTGTCCCAAGACTTCAACGTCACCATCACTAAGCTTCCAACAATCTAAAAACAATTTCCCAGAACATTTGAGTTAGAATAGTTTATAAAAGCAGACTGAGCTTACTTTTTAGCCGTGATGACGTTCAATGTCCCCGACAGCTCCTGTTATCCCATTTAGCCATTTGTTAGCAACTGCCTTTTTCAAGACACGTAACAGCTTAAAAAAATCATGAGTGGGGTAATACCGATATATTTTATGTTGTAGAATAAAATGTGAAAGTGTATTGAGCATGTGTTTACCACAAACCCTATTTCAGCCATTTAACCAAAATCCCATAAAATAAACCCATTAACTTCGGGACGTTGGAACCGGAAGTGCTAAAATACGAACTCGTTTCCGCATTTTGGCCTACAAAGTGATGTCATATCTGCTGCACCACTGACCACTCTATAGAGAGCCTAAGTCCCTCCCCTCCGCTTCCGGCTCATGGGACCTTACTTCGGAAAAAAATATGTAGACAATGGCGAGAGACAACTTATCTTTTTATTCTGTCTGAACTGTGCCCTGAATTACACATATGATGTTTGTCAATTTAAAAGATAATTATGAAAGTCAAGAAAGTCGCAGTTTGTCATAAAACAGAAGAGTAACATTTAGTTTTATGTGAAAATCGCTCAATGAACTACATCTCTCGTCTCGCACTATGCACGTCACAAGATCCGTTGCTCGTATGTGTGCAGTCTGGTACAAAACACTCCGGCATGACGGCGTAACGTTACGATTATAACGTAAGACTATAGAAAAAATGACAGACGTTAGCTTCAGTAAAGTTAGCTTCATTCATTGAGAGAAAAGGTATGATGTCACACGTGCGCCTTTTGGGTTTGTAGTCTTTGTAATTACGTATTTTCATAGTCTTATACCTCAACAGTTTTACATCAAACTGCGACTTTCTTGACTTTAAAATGTATCTTTTAAATTGACAAACATCATATGTGTAATTCAGGGCACAATTCAAACGAGATCAAAATATTTGTTGTCTCGCGCCATTGACTACCATACAATATTTTTCCGAAATAAGGTCCCATGGTGGTCAACCGGAAGGGGAGGGACTTAGGCTCTCTATTTTCATTTTTGGGTGAACTATGCCTTTAAGAGACTTGAGTAGCATGTTTAAAAGTTTATTTTTTATTTTTATACACTTGTTCTTTTGTAACAAAACATATTCAACAAAAAAGACAAATAACAAACATGAACAAGAAAACCATACTGTACTGTGATCATGTATAATATTTTTAAACACACACACGGACACACGAAGACAAGTGTGCTGCGACCCAAAATATGCAGAAAAGTTTGATTCCGCCTGCAAGCTGTGGTTATGCTGTCACTTATTTACCGTCTTGTCTCAGTCTCCTGAAGCTGTATTTGTGTCAGCGTCTCTGCCACTGTGGATTCAGGGGCTCAGAATCAACAGAGCTAGATTCCACCAGGCGGCTGCTGAGCTGAACGTGACGGTGCAACCCAACACAGATCATCATCCTCGGGCCTTTCCCTCCCCCCTCTTAAGCAAACCATCGACATTTATGCAACGGATGTCTCTGGAGATCTTGATAGGACCCATAGGAGTGAAAGTTGTTTTGAATGACAGTATATTTTACGTTACAGTTTCTTGTTTACTATTATATATATATATATATATATATATATATATATATATATATATATATATATATATATATATATTATTTATAAAAATTATAATTTTTCAGAGGGGAAAATGTGTGGATCTTTTTCTCCCACACAGTCTCCCACTTTCAGTGGCAGCATTGATGAACAGTGAACAGTATATCTCACATAAATGTATGAGCATCTACCGCCCACTTAATCCTCAATGACTCACTGCAGATACATAGGTGTTGGAGCATCTGCATACAAGCGCTCGCTGAAATCTGTGTGTGCAGCAGTATTAAACCAATAGGCCTATATTAATATATATATAAAAATACATTTCTAAATGAACTCTCTTCACATTTAAACACAGTTAGAGGGGTACCGTATATTGTCTTCTATAGGACTGTTATTAAAACTATCCCACAGAATAAAAAAGTCAATTTCTCCAGTCACACTTCTGTAAAATTCATGTAACCCGAGCCACCACGTGTCGGGCTGCGGCTTTCATTTGAACTAAATTTAGCTGCGCCCTCTTGTGGACATTATAGTTTGATGTTCTGTACATTTCAAACTATGATTTCAACTAATAGGTGGCGCCGTTTCTTCATATTATATGTTAAATTAAAGTAAATACTGTATAAAGACTTGCAAAGCAGTTTAAACACAATTGTTTAAGTAGAACTATATATAAAAGGATTCAGTATCAACACAGTTAGATGAATAAACAATAGCTTTATCGAAACAGGGCTATTGTAAAGGAAGTCAACATTAGAACATGTATGACCATCCAGCAATCTGTAATGCATTAAAAAATAATATATAATATATTTATCTTTACTTTACCTTACATTTGAAATATACACATTAAAAAGTTTGCGGTCAGTAATGTTTTTTTTTTTTTTAAGAAATGTATTCTTTTGTGGTCAATACAATTTTTTTTTTTTTTTTTTTTTGCAATAATGAAATTACCTCAAATATTTTTTTATTTCAAATAAATGCTGTTCTTTTGAACTTTCTATTCTTCAAAGAATCCGGAAAAAGTAAAATATTAGGTTTTCAACATTGATAATAATAAGAAATTTGACAGTAAAGACTGGAGTAATGTCTGCTGAAAACTCAGCTTTTCCATCACAGGAGTAAATTGAAAATATATTCCAATATAAAACAGTTATTTTAAATTGTAATAATATTTCACAATATTACTGCTTTTACAAATAAAAACTGCCCTGGTGAGCATAATAAACTTTCACACACACACACACACACACACACACACACACACACACACACACACACACACACACACACAAAAACGACCACAAACTTTTGAACGATATTTATATTTATATATTTACTAGATGTGGCAGTACATAGTGATAGTATAACTGTGATAATAGTAATACATGATAATATAAAAGAGGTACAGCTAAAATATCATTTGATATATTCAGTTGTCTAGCCCCACCCCCAAGAACAGTATTTCCAGGAATCCCCCTTGTGATTGCCCAAGGGATTCCTGGGAAAACTGGACCCCGGGGATGGGGAAATGATGGAACGCATTGTGACGAAAGACTGGCAAAAATAGAAGCACATTTAATCTTAGAACTACCAACACCTGGCCTACACCAAATCAACGTAATGTTAAACAATAATGGTTAGGCAACTGCTAATTATAAATGAGCTTTTTATTCAATAGAAATCAGTCATGTAAAATCAAGGTATCTCATGTTCATTGTATTAGCAGGCTGTGTCCTTCCTCCCGAGCTACAGTGCTTCATCTCAGACTCCCAGTTGACCAGAGATGCAGCACTGCACCTTGGGCCTGAGGACTGTATAGCGGGAATTAATCATGCAGGACTCCTTTTGTGCTTGCCATCTTACCGTCTTTGATCAGTGCCCTCTTACGTTCTGTCGTTTACATGGGAGTCTTATACTCATGACTCATGATTCTCATATAAAGAACCAGAGGTTTGATGAATTCCTCAGCCAGCCGGTCTGACCTGCAGATATGAAACCTAAAGATCAGGAGCAGAAGATGAATACTCAATTACACATGGATAGATGCTATTTATTTAGTGTTTTATCCCCTTTTAAATAAAAAAATAAAAACTATTCCCGAAATGCATACACTGTAAAATAAATAAATAATAATAATTCAAAGTTGTAAATAAAACACATTATTAGAGTATGTTTTACAATAAAATACTATTTCAGATTTCACGTTCAATTCAGTGCGTTTCTTGCAGTTTCTTTGGAATTGTTGGTGAAATTTAGCAGCAGTTTCTGAGTGAAACACAACACTTTTCTCATTGTATGATGATGGATGCATTTGTTAGGCGCATTGCTTTTAAAATTGATGGATGTGTGTGGGGGAAGTGTTATGGGTGTACAGGAAATGGCTTTGACCTATGCCCTGATCTCCCTATAAACATCTCAGCTCCTTTTCCTTCCTAGTTCTCTCACACTTCTATTCCAGTCTTGATCCGCTCACTACGCTTCGGAATGCCACCCAGGATAACGGAAAGCCTTTACGTAGTGATTCAGACACAAGCTTGCCAGCCTGACAGCGGGATATTTAGCATGAGCTCTTGCCTCTGAAAGTGGCCGTCGCCCAAGAAAAACCTTGGAGCTGCAGGACTCAATCCGCTGAATAAACAACAGCACGCTTGCTTCGACTTCCAGCGCTGCTCTGCCCCCAGCGGTACGGCACAGATCGGTGGTTACAGAACAGGATGTTTATTCCTGCAGTGGACATCTGTACTCGTGTTCAAAAGGCAACATCAATGCAGCCGTTTGCCGTAATGCCCCTGAGTCACTGGTCTCAGTGTACCGCAGAATGCAAGGCCACGCCCCTTTATACACAACCACTTCCTCTGTCTCAATCAGACCGGTCCGCATGGAAGCCAGGTTCAAGGGGACGTCCTTTCTCATTTAATAAAATCCCACCCGAGTAGGCCGGAGAAGCTTTTGTGGGTGGTTAAACAGGCTGATTTGACAACATACTTCAACTTTGTGAAAAAAGGCAGGAAGTCTGAAATGGTTCATAAACCTGTCAGAATCCGGCCCATGTGAGTTTTATTATCTTCTCAACGAAGCAGACGACATGTTTCGAATATATTTAAAAGAGTCTGAACCCTTCCCAGTCATCTGATAACACCACACTGGCAGCAGCATAGCAGAAAAAGCCTTGCTTCAGTGCAGTGAGCTTTCTGAATATACTGTGGTGTGTGGAAACCACAAAATGCTACTGTATCACCCAGAGCTGAGCTCATTCAGACAGGCAACTCTATATATTTTGTGGACCGTTTTCACTTCTCCAACCAGGAAGCGGGTACGATTATGCAGGATCATTCGCTCACTCCGACACAGCTCTCTAATGGCTTTTCCATCAGTGCTGTGGTTAATGGAAAGAGATGAGGGAAGCAGGCATTAGCAGACAGATATGCAGCCTATCCACAAGGTACCGTTCACAGTTTACAGTGCAATCCTTTGGAGAAGGAATCAAGGGCTCGGTTGACAAGCACGTCTGGCTCCAATTTGTTGCTGTTTATAGACTGAAATGAAGCACAGTGACCTAATTCTGGGTACAATAAAGGAAAAACTTCCACTTAGTGCTCCTTTCAAGTATATTCTAGTCTGTGTCCGCCTCAGAGTCCAGGTTAATTGTGAGTTAAAGAATATAATAAATATTCACCATGTGATATTTAAAGTAACAGCTGTGATATTCTCACAAGTACAAGATTTCAAGTCAAACTGTAAGAAATGTGAGATATAAAGATGCAATTGTGAGATTTTGAGATTACATAGATAGTCACAACTACAAGATTTAAAGTAAAATTGGTTACACTTTATTTGAAGGTGTCATTGTTACAGTGTAATTATATATTGAAGTACTGAGTAATATTTAATTAACAACATGTGCTTACTATAGGGTTATGGTTTGGTTGAGGGTTAGTTGCATGTAATTAGAAATAAATAGTCACAATTGTTAGATATTGTCTCGTTTACAAGATATACAATTTACTTTTCAAGATGTAATCACACTGTGAAATATAAAGTCACATCATGAGATAGAAAGTTGCAATTACCTTTATCATTATTATTTTACTCTGAGGTGGAAATAACATTAAAAAAAAAATCTCAAGGGTATATGTTCTTACTTTCAGCATCTTGTGTGTAAATTGTCCATGTTGAGTTTCCCCCTTGTAGACTCTGTAATGAGAGATAAAGGTGGGCTTTCAAAAACAGCAATTCAAGCACATGTCAGGCTGCTAAGTCCATCATTCCAGTGTCATGTGCAACAACTCTGAAGAATAGCTTGGCCATGAGGTACAAATATCAGTGACTTTCCACACATTCTCAGTTGACTATGTGTGAAAAGACTTTATGAACAATTTTCCTTGTAGGGTTTCATAATGCCCCAGGCAGTGTTGATAAGGAGAATAAGAATCCCAACAAATCCCACTTAATTTAATTTGTACGGGGTGGGGGGTGGGGGGGTGGTGGTGGAGAAACAACATGAAAATTCCTAAGCCCTTTTTTTTTTTGCGTCTTTTCCAACAAGTGAGAGCTTTAGGTTGTCTCGTATCCCCCTTCTGGAATCTCCCTCAGCCCATATAAGGAATTCTGAAGGGATTTTATTTTGGGATAATGGAAAATGTAGCTGTGCTTTCGATAAACATTCACTCTTTCAGCCTCTTACGGCCCGTGATTGTGGAAGCAGATAGTTAGATAGTTTGTCACTGCTCCACGTGCCCTCCCCTCCCCCCGTCACTCTCCGCCGCACTGCCTGCATACATTCCCTTTTCTAGTCACAGTCGGCGGGAGCCTGACGTAAAAGGCAAAAGAGCGCTGAAGGTGAAGTAGAAACCAGGAAAGTGACAACCAGCACATTTTTGAAAAATCTGCCCAAGTATGTATAGCAGAGGCCTTGGGCCTTAGTTTTGACGTGCCAACTTACAAAGATGTGAATATTCTTTCTGTGAGATATTATCGAGCTGGATGTATCAGTTATTATTCCATGTGAGGAAAACTCAACAAACATATCCAGGCTCTACACTTACAGAGAAACTGATACTGAACTACTGCCTAATAAGTGAGCCCCAATAATAAACATCACATCCTGTTGGCTAAACCCTAGTTCCCAGGCTCTGTCCTACTTGGAAGGCAAGAGATAAATTTGTCTCACAATGAGAATAGACTGCATAGGCAAATCAATAGTTATCTCTATACATGTCCTGTTTTTTGCAAAGATCATTTCTCAAAATCTGAAAAAAAGTATGTTAATGGTTATTTCAAGCATGACATACAAAGAATGTCTCAGATTTCTTGGCATGTTGTGTTGTATGAATAGTGTTAAGACCGTTTTGGTGGTGGTTTGGCTGCATGCATGCTGGGTTTCCATGTTTTATGGGGTCATTCCATAGACATAATGATTGAAATACTGTACAAACTGTATATTCTATCCCTTAAAATTAAACCTACCCCTCACAGAAAGCTAAAAAAAAAAAAACATCACTTAATATGATTTATGAGCTGTTTTCCTCACGAGGACCGAAAAATGTCCCCACAAGGACAAGGATTTCGGATATTGCCATCTTTGTGGGGACACATTTTAACCCCAAAACATAGGTTTTAACAGGACCACACACACACACACACACACACACACACACACACACGTATGCACACACACACACGTACGCACGCACACACGCAGTCTGGCCATTTAGGAGGAAGTCTACAGTCCTGATCTGAAGATTGTCTAACTGTTACCAGCTTTTCACGCTTTGCAGCATGCCAGCTGTTTTTTTGCTTGTGGTTCAAGAAACAGACCATTTTAGAGACAATCAAAAACAAACAGGGAATGTGGAAAGACTGTGATTTTAGTCCATTTTGAAACTCACTTATGTGTGTACACATTTTATTATAGTTAGCTTAAAAAAAGAAAACTAAACCCCTGGTTTTTACAGACAAGGCTTAAGCCTAGTCCAAGACTAAAATGTGTGTTTGAGCTGTTTTAACTAAATGCAACTTGCACTGACATTAGAAGCTGAAATGAAATATAACAAAAATAAATTCAAAGTTAGACTATACTTTGTTCTCTCCTCATGAAATGATACACATGTCAGGGTAACAACACTGTGAAACCACCAGTGAGAGCAGAGTGAATCATGTGGCTGGTGGAAATGGCATGTGATCTAGTGTAAACGTGTGTATGTGATCAGGAGAGAGAGGGAGGGATACGGTGAAGAAGCGAAAGAGAGAGTTATTACAGTGACAGGCTAGACTGGTGCCAAAGCGCTCACCTCCAAAGAAGAGGCAGATGCTGTGTTTACACAGACACAGACTGTGGCTTGATAATGGAGAGCGCGAGCATGCCTAAACATTGCCTTTTAAGGTTCCCTCTCATTTCTCCCCATCTCCTTAAATCATCACGACAGGAAACGTGAAGGAGGGGGAGGGAGGAGGAGGGCACCCGCCTGTTACCTCTCTCTGCTCAGTCTAGCTCTAGAAGCTAATCTCCCTTCTGAAGCTCAGGCTTATGCATGAACTACAAATGCAAACATTCATCTATTCCAATAGAGGTTCAACTTAATAGCCGTTATCTACATTCAGATTCTTTGGGGAAATTGTAATTCGTGAGGACGCATTGTTAGCGCACACCTTGTAGCGTTTTACTGAGGAGGTTTAGTGTAATTGGAACAATACTGTGGGGCTTGTTTTCTTGTGATCTTTTGCTTGACACTATAATTCTGTCCATAAGAGGATTTTAGTAAACATATATACTGCGAAAAATTCCTGTTAAGTTTATGGTGAAAACTTGCAGCTGTGGTTCCCAGAAATTCACTGTACAAAAAATTTGATAACCACTCAAATTATGAATTAAAGGACTATTTCACCACCTGAAGGGTAGCTCACACAACATTAAAATAATGTATTAAATACACTGTAAAAAAATTATATGATCAATAAGTTATAACAACATTTGTTTTTACATTGATTTAACTCATCAAAATAAGTTAAGCAATCTAATATGGTTTTACTGTATATGATAAGGCATTTCACTTAACCTATTAACCAATTAAAATCATTCTTTTTTCTGTTTAAATTACAAACACGTTAAAGCCAGATTCAAAACCGGTTCTATGTGGTGCCATTTAGTCTGGCAAAAAGACGAACGCTAGAGAGGCTGATATATGCGTTGTTTTGTGTTTGTGACGATAAAACTGCTTGAACAAGCATGTTACATTTCAGTCAGTGTTATGCCTGATGCCTTCAAGGACAAACTGTCTTTTGCTAAGATATGCCATTCTCATATTCCACATATTTCTTCAACAGATTTGACGAGGGTAAAATGAAGAGAAAACATAATGCATTTGACAAGAGATATGAGATCATTAACATTTCTCAGGTACATCTAAACATCATAAAAACTAACATTCCCCTTTTACAAGGCAAAGGCCCAGCAGGAGCGCTTTATAGCCCAAAAAGGAACTGACAAACCCCTAAAGCATTCCTTAAACACAAGTAATTGGAATGTGGAGTGTTGATGTGGAGAAAAACACGCCCAGACAGACAGGACAGCGCTCTCTGTCAGCACCTTAGAGCCTAACCGGGGGTGAGCCCTCATATTAGTGTTTAGGGGGCCTGAGGCTTTGTGGACCTTTATGAGTGGGTGGACACAGGCTTTGGGCAGTCCCTGGTGAGCAGCTAACCCCCCTTATTTCCCTTCCCACTGTTCATGTGAAAGTGACCCTGAGAACTGGGGTCCCAAGGGGCTTGGGGAGGGGAGCAAGTGATGCGGGGGACAGGCCAAAGCACCAAGGCCACCACAGGGTCATGTGAAAGCACTCCTCTCCGATGGCTGCCAGACTTTTGACTCCTCAGAAAATAAATAATGCACTTCCTTTCCCTCCCTCACTGTCTCCAACTCAATAACCCCTCCATCCTTCGATCTAATCTGTCCATCAACACACATATGTTCATCCATCATCCAGCATAAGACTTACAGTATAATGATAGATCTGCGTACTAGACTTTACAAGATTTTGAGACTCTGGACTCTGGTAACAATTAGGTGAATAAATGTGCAAACAAAGAAAATGTTTCAAATCTAACAAGGGATTGTTGGTGCTCATTCGGACTAAATATATTTATATTTTGCATTGTAGGGCTAGGGTATATATATATATATATATATATATATATATACGGTATATGTTTGTGTGTTGTTTCATATTGCCAAAGCTGGATTATGTGTATATAATACTTAGCCTATATCTTAATAAACAACACAATATATACACTATAAAGTACAGCACATGTCAATATTAAAGAATTCACCTTTGGCAATATGAAACGTCACACAAACATTTTTGGTCAAATGGGTCGTCTAGCTAATAGATGGCTAATAGAGTTAACGGTTTGAAATCACACAACAATTGTAAACATTGTAGCAAATGTAAGTGTTGATTGAGTTTGCTCAAAGTCTGTCAGTGTCATCCAAAAGTATCAAATTTACATCAGGATGCATATGTGCCATAATTGTTCTTTGGACGGTCTTGATGCAAACTTTGTTAACATGTCTTTTACTTTATATGGGCATGCTAAGATTCAACTCGAATATGTTGGAATGTGTGTGTGCGTGTGAAAGACAGTGTGTTTTTCTGTAGGTCACCAGAGTGGCATCCCTGGACTAGAAAAGTTAAATGCTGATCTGAGCCTACCAACAGCTGGCCACATCTGCTGGCTCCCCTCCTCCTCCTCCTCCTCCTCTGCTCCCTCCTGCATCTGATATTTGCAAAAAGGTCTTTCCAGAAACAAAGAACGGGAAGAATGGAGGAGAGAATGTGGGGGATGGAAGTCTGCACCTCATTTCTTTTGCTCTAACAATTTTATTAGACACTTCTGCTGAGCTATTTAGTTAACTTCCTAATGTGCTTATTGACAGGAGGTATTGCACATGGTGGAAAGTCAGTGTAGTCTAATAGCTTAGTCAGGTATTGTCTTCAAAAAGCAGTACATTTAAGTAGGTTTTCTGAAAATGTATGCAATAATTGCTCAATGCATATGCAAATTAGTAAAAACTATGGTGATAGAATATCAAATGAGAGATGTTTGATAACAGTTTCTCATTTATATCAATTTATCGTTTGATTTTGCAGAATTCAAGTTCAAAGTCAAGTTCAAAGGCCAGTTACACAGCGGCCGGATCACATTCCCCGCTGAGGCTTTCGGGACTGTGCTCTGTGAGGTCATTTCACATTTCTCCCCACTATCCCCAGGTGAACTCTCCTGTTACGCTCTCTAGCACACACTCAACCTGCAGCACGCAAGCACAAAGCCAGTCGTCTGCAATTCAGTACTGTTTGAAAACATAAAACCGGGTTCTCATAAGTAATTCCACCCTGTCTTAATCAGAGGACTTTGATTGAGCTTTGATTCTTAAGTGCACTCCTACAGGAAAGCCACATTTTGCAATTGTTTCCTGGCACCCTATCGTTCTCAATACCTGAACGGGATGCGCTCACTGTATCAGCGGAGTGTTTTTAACCAGCTGGATCAGCTCAGTGTCACACTGCTCTCAATGACAGCTTGACATGCCTGGTATGTCTCAGTATCTCAGAACCAACATGAGCAATGACTAACCAACAAATTAAGGTATTGTTACCTACACAAATCCAGTTGGATGTTTAGAATAAGTTGAGATAGACTTACCGCAGTCTGCGTCTTGAAGAAGAAGGATAGTTTGCACTGGTCCTGGCCACTTTGGTTGGTTGGGATGGTGCTGGGTATTTGGTGTCGGGATGGGTAGAGATGCAGAGAGGGGGTCCCTGCTCTGTTCCTATGGACGCCATGCGCTCCACCGTCTGAAGGGTGTTCCTGGGTCGAGGCTCCTTTTTGAAGCATGGCCGGCTTAGGGAGCAAAGACTTTTCTTTTACCTTATATGAGGCAAGGGGCTGGTCCACCATCAGAGCGGCACATCAGGGAATGCCTCTCAAGCTGCCTGATTGGCTGGTGTAAGAGCCCCCGTGACCCGAGCTGTGACCCGCGATGTGTGAGGATGAGAAGGGATGGGGAGGGCTCAGGCTAGGGGGCCGGGCCCGCCGTCTCAGCCTAAGGAAGGCACGTTTGACAATTTTCATATTTCTTCTAAATTTGGAGATTTCTGCCCGTGCTGGAGTCTTGGCCGGCCTCTCTGAGAGTCCATGTGGAAACCATTAACAACAGAGGGCTCCTTGCCATTCTTGCCTGGGAACACACGGGCTCTGCGCAGACACAGTTATTTCAAATAATTAACTTCCTCTCAAAAGCACTGCGCTTCCCCATATGGGAAAGCATTTGCTTACAGAATGCTGGGAATCATATACAAGTCACAAGGAGAAAAGAGGTAGAGAGGGGGCAAGAAAAAAGGGAGAGAGAGGTTTGTTTATTTTCTTGACAGTTGGGTTGAAAATTGGGTCTCCACATGAAGACGTTCCCTGTTGGTGGCTGTCACAAGATTTGGAAGAATCAGAATGTCAAGCCAAAAAAATAATAATCTAAACATTATATCACAATGTACAAGAGAATGAGGTTGCCACACCTGTTACTCTACAGATTATTAATTTACAAAGTGAATTTCTGTGAATTAGCACATATCCCAAAGTACAAAAACAGTTATTGTGCAGGAAATAAAAATACAGTACATTTAATTTAAACATGTAGGCCTAATGTAATATTACATAAAAATAAATGTTATTATTTTCACCTTTTACCAAATAACTATTTTAAAAAAAAGTATTTTGGTATTGTAATATTAGTTTGGAGGACAGAATTCACTTTTGAAGATGGTTTGAAACCAATATACAAAACAACACATATTTAAAGTTTTGACACAAAACCTAATAAGATTTTGTAAGATTTTGTAAGACGTAAGATTTGTGACAGATTTCTTGTGTGACAACTATACATCTGAAAAAATATTTAAATTAAGCCAGAGTATGTTTGCTTTCATGACACAAAGATTAATGGGAGTGAAATGGTCATCTTTATGATGATGAACATTGTGTGTGTAACAGTCCTAGAGAAATCTGTTATCTAATAATATAATATGGCTCTGGAGATCATCATTACACTGACCACTGGCAACACAAACAGTTCCTAATGAAATCATCCCCCCACATGGATAAACTGGAATCTGCGTGTTAATGATTAATCTATTAGCCAAGTACAGTGTTTTTCTGTGGAGGTCTTCAGATGGCCAGATTTGATTTTTTGTTTTTATATTTATTTAATTGTAATGCAATACTCAACGTGTTGTCTTACATATGCTGACCCCTTTCTAATTGTGAGAATGTACGTATATAAGCAGCAGACCTTCACAAACCAGACATTCATTCACAACACGTTTCGGCATAAATGGAACAAGACATCTGCTGAGAGGAGAGATAAGAGCGATTATAAAGGAAAGCAAGACAAAGCCTTGACCTTGTGCCGTGCTCTCCGCCAGATGAATTTTCCTCCTGGACACATCGAGCCATGGAGGTCAAATAGGCAGATTGGATATGGCTAAAGAGAGAGCAAGGGGGTGGTGAGATCTGTCTGTGAAATGTCCATCAGGGTTAGATCCCCTTCTCGCCCTCATCCATAAAGGAGTCTGCAGACACTAATGTTTAGAGCGGCTGTCTCCTCCAGACCCATGCTCTGGAAAGACTAAATTTAGACAAGAATGGGGGGACTGAAGTGGAGAAGCGTGACAACGCGGTGTCGGTGTGAGGCATTGTTCGCGGAGCCCTTCATTAGCTTCAGCGAGTGGCAGAATAGGTCGCCCCCTAGCTCTTGCTGAGAAGTCTTAAAAAGGCAATGTTTGGGGAAGATTCTCTGTTTACATCTGGAGAAACGGAGGCTTAAAAACAGCAGCCAACCAGTGCCTCGTGGCTTGGCAGCCTTGAGCGCTAATGGCCCGGCTGATGAGTTCTTTTTCTCCAAATAGAGAGTGTCATACAAGTGGAGCGTAGCAGTGTAATTCCCCTCCTTGCTAGATTTCTTTATTTTATGATATTTGAATAATGACCCTGGGTGCATATATGGGTATTGCAAAAGCAAAGTCGTTTTTTTAATTGCAAAAACAGCATACGTTAAACAGAAGAAATCGTAAACTTTTTTGGCAGCAATTACTGTTTTTTCCAATAGCTTTTTTTTAAATATATATATATATATATATATTACTATTTATGCCAAAAAATACAAAAGTACATTTTAAAATATAAAATCTTGCCATTTTTTCTTCAGAGAAGAAAGAGATCATTGTTGTTTTTTTGCAATTAAATATTTTTTTGGAGTATTTTTTTGCATATGCATCATTATTAAATCCATACCTCTGTAAATAAACATTAGAAAGTTTGATATATGTTTCTGTTTTGAAGCTGTTTTCTGACACAGACTTTGACCCCAAACAGAACAGAACAGAACAACGTGTTTAGTTCTAGTGATAGATGACTCGCTGAGACTCGTACACAGCTCAAATATACAAAGATGAATACAATCTGCAAGACTGTTTACATTAATGTTTTTTTTTTTTTGGGGTGGGGGTAAACTTGCTTGGGTTAAACTGTAATGGACTGATTCTGAACTTTTAAGAATAAACAATACAGGTAACATCTTGAAATGATTGCAAATTCTGAGACTAATTTTACAGTCCATTTCCATTAAAAATATGTTCTGGTGGTGTCTTTAATTAGTGGACCTTGCTAAGGCAAGAGGTTTGTTTTGTAGAACCTTAGCATGTGACTCATCCCGAACTGTTTGTCATACACTTAATATTATTATTTCATGAGTGATCTGAAAATGTTTGCCTGGTGAGCAAAACATTTTTGAATTAGTGAATTAAATATTCACATTAGGAATAATAGTTTTTAAAGAATTTAAACGAAGTCTCCCTCAAGTTGTTTTAAACCTGTATGAATTTCTTTCTTCTGCTAAACACAAAATAATTATTAAACATTAAATAATAATTTATTTTGAAGAATGTGGTAACCAGACAGTTGATGTACCCCATTGACTTCCATAGTAGGAAAAAAAAAATACTATGGAAGTCAATGGGGTACATCAACTGTCTGGTTACTGACATGCTTCAAAATAAATTATTTTGTGTTCATACAAGTTCAAAGAAATTCATACAAGTTTGAAAAACTTTAGGGTGAGTAAATGATGACAGAATTTTCATTCTGAAGTGAACTAATCCTTTAATACCTTTGTTTAGCAAGGATGCATTACATTGATCAAAAGTGAAGTGACAGTAAAGACATTTATAACGTCACAAAAGATTACCTATTTCAAATAAACACTGTTCTTTGGAACTTTCTATTCATCAAAGAATCCTGAAAATAATCAGTGCACGGTTTCCACAAAAATACTGAGCAGCACACCTGTTTTCAATATCGATAATAAGAAATGTTTCTTGAGCAGCAAATCAGCATATTAGAATGATTTCTGAAGGATCATGTGACTCTAAAGACTGAAGTTAAAGTTACTCTAAAGACTGCTGCTAAAAATGTAGCGTTGTCATCACAGGAATAAATTACATTTAAAAATGTATTACTTTTTTTTTTTTTTTTTACTGGGAGACTTATTTAAAAAAAAATCTTACTGATCTCTAAAACTCCCAAGACTAAATTTTAATAAGGGACCTGAACTATATTTATGGACCATATAAATATCATAGAGAGACAGGCTTTTTTGAGTTGGGCCAATAAGCAACCACCTAGCAACATTTTAGTAACCAAATAACAATGTGCTAGTATTGTAGCACAGGCTAATAGACATCTCCATCATGTTTGTTAAAAAGCATCCTTTTATCAGAAGAGATCAAGTCAAGTTAGCCTTTATTTCTATAGCACATTAAAACAACGGGCTTTACAGATAGAGCAAAAAATAATATATATATATATATATATATATATATATATATATATATATATATATATATATATATATATATAATAAAAGATAAATAAAATATAATACAATAAATTAAAACATTTAAATGCAACATATATTTTATCCGCTTCAAAACCTAATCCGTAATCTATTCAAAAGCCACAGAAAAAAAATATGTTTTTAAGGAAGAAAAAGGACACAGAAAAGGCACGGTCACCCTTAGATCTATAATGGCAATGAGGAACCTTCAGTAGCAGTTAGTCGGATGACCTGAGCGCTCTGGATGGAAAGTAAGGGTGTAAAAAGGTCACTAATATATTGGGATGCAAAACCAAATAATGCCAAATAATGCATTCTAAAACAAACCCTGAATTTCACCGGGAGCCAGTGTGGAGATGCTAAAATTGAAGAAATCCTTCGTTCTTAACCTCATTAACCGCCTGGCTGCTGCGTTTTGGACAAGCAGTAGACGGGATAACGCAGTTTGGGGCAGACCAATGTACAATGAGTTACAATAGTCTAACCTTGATGAAATAAGTGAGTGGATCACAATTTCCAAGTCAATATGGGAAAGAAAATGTTTTACTTAAGCGATCGATCTCAGACGGTAAAAACTACTCTTGACAACAGCACTGATCTGCTTATTGAAAAGTAAAGATGATTAAAGCGATGGTAAAGAGCCCACTGCAAACATACACATTTCAGCTGGGTCAGATGAACCGCTCTACAAAGGATACAGCAGGTCATTGGCTCAAAATAGATAAAGAGGACAAGTCTCGATATCATAATATGTAAGTTTATTTTTGTATCCTCTGATGCTTGCATGGTGAAAGCTAGTGCCTAAGCAATGACCCAGAAATGACAAAAGGGCATTGAACATCACACGCAAATGAGATTTCAAATCTAGGCCTACATTTATACCATTTAACTTCCTTTAGTCAAGCTAAATGTTATAAACATGTTTATTAATCAGAGTCATATCCCCGACGCTGTCCTCTGAATGACCTCTCTGTACTGCAGGAATACCTTGCAGTAGATCACTGTTCCTCAGCCATACTCAGAGGACAGACATTGGATTATCTCTACACACTCAAGATTCATTTGCTTTACCTTTACATGCCCTGAAGGAAGAGAGCCAGCCAAGGTGTCTAATTTAACTGGCCTGTCACATCTGGTTGTACTTATGTCCACCAGAGCAGGTTCAGCACATCCTTTAGCACGTAGCCAGGGAGGTAAATGACAAAAGCCATGCACACACACATGGCAGGATGTATCAGCAAAGGGAGAACAATTGATTCCCATTGTCTGACAGCTGGAGCTGTGCTCTATGTTTGACGGAGACCAGTGGGGTGTTCTCATTCTTTACATGTACAAGTCCTGCAGCACTGTTTACACTACATCTGATACCACAGGTTCTTACGGGTTTCTAAGAACAGTGGATTCAAAAGACTAAGATCACTTGTTAAAATAACTTTATTTGCACTGAAGCAGAAGATTAAGTTATGTTACCTGCAGTTAAAGAGACCTAGAAATAGATTTTTTTTTTTTTTTTTACATTTAATAAAAATGTAAGAATATAATGGAAATAAAAAAAATATATTTATTTACTTTGAAATTAACCACGATTTTCCCATTATATAATTTTGATGCAACTGAAACTGCAGTGGTTCTCTACCTTTGTGACTCAGAAGAAACCCTTTGGCCAGTTTGACAGTTTTCGAAGGCCTTGTGACTTTTCCAGTTGGTCATGATTAATTGGATAAGGATATATTATATAATAATATATTTTTTTTTTTACTCACTATTTCTACCCCCAAAAATGTTATATCCATTGGAAAAATGTGTATGGAGTTTGGGGATTTAGAAAGTTAGAAATCACACATTTAAAATGAGGCCACTATCCAGGGTTTTCAAGACCCTGTTGAGGAGCTGAATAATAATCAGAACAAAACAAAACAAATTGTTGTTGTTCTACTGTGTGTACACCAGTCAGAGAATGGTAGTATGTGAAAATGTATTGCATCATATTTTATAGCTTTTAAAGTTCACTAAGACACCAAACATAATTTTTCATGGGAGTTTAAAGCACATTATCAAACTGATTTTTTTTTCCAGTTCTCAGGGATTAGACTTCAAACAGTTTCATCATACTTCTGTGTATGTGTGTGTTGAGCTATTGGAAAGATCCTGGGTCTCTCAGGCCCCAAACACAACATGGGTTAAGTATTTCTTCATTTTACATCATTACTTTTATTTATTTTAAATGATTACAAATTCTAAAACGTTCTGTGTATTTCCTGATTTGAAGGAAAATGACAGAATTTTAATGTGGTCTAACTTCATTCCCACTGTAACATTAATTAACAGTCTTTGTTTACAGAAGGACTAGCTTAGCTATACTTCCCTTTTCTATCTGCATGCGCTCTGAAGATGATAAAGCTTTCAGCTTGGAGGAGTTTTTTTCTTTATAAGGCTTTGACTCTTAACATTTCACCATAGTGCATTAACCCTTAAGGTGTTTGTCCTCCCGTTGAGAATGCATTACGTCACCAACCACTTGTATCTTTTGCCCTTAACCGAGGAAGGAGGAATGTGAGGGGTTGGAAAACAAATAAAGCTAAAAAAAGATCTCTGTGGAGTTTAATTAGCTGAAATAGGACTTAGAAAAAAAAAATAGACTCAGTGAGACCAGCTGCAACCTGACTGTACTGATTTATGCAATCAATCCATGCAAAGATAATCGATGACTCTCTTGTCATAGCCTATTTTTAGAGGATTATTTTCCTAAGAAGATATAATAGAGTGTATGGTATAGAGTAAGTGGCTCTGGAGTGCCTCAAAGAGAGGAAATGATCTTTAAATGAACTGTGAACATCAACAGGAGACAATTCAAAAAGGCAAGCTGACAAAAGAAACTGTGATTCCAGACAGAAGATTAAGATAATGTAACACACACACTGTATATGTATGGATACATGTATGTATGTATGTATGTGTGCGCGTGTATGTATGTATGTATACACTATATATATATATATATATATATATATATATATATATATATATATATACATACACACACATACATACATATATATATATCATATATATATATATATATATATATATATATATATATACACACACATACATACATATATATATATCATACATATATATATATATATATATATATATATATTTTATATATATATATATATATATATTTTATATATATATATATATATAAATATAATTTGCTGGTCAAGATTCTCTGATTGGTTGAGATTTCCTTTCGGTATAATGGGAAATGTTTTGCTGAATTCGGCTGTTTGACAATATTATTTTATTTATAAAATTGCAGGTTGTGGAAAATATGCAGGCCGATGGCTTGAACAAAAGTATATGCCATCGATTAACAACCTCGTAGCTCACGGCAGGTCGGTCTTCAAAGATTTATAAGTTATTGTTAAAAATCAATACCCCTATGAAAAAAATTTATGAGATTTTTTACTTCTGGAACCCTGCTTTATCAAAAACAGAAATTTAAGATGAATTAACCAAAACTGACTTCAAGACTGAATTAACCAAAACTGACTAAGACTTCAAGACAAAACATCAACACCAACCACACGCTTGTGTTTACTTCCTCGCATGCATGTTTTGCTCAGGACAGCCGAAACTGATTAACATGTGTCCTGCAAGAAAAAGTCTTTCACCACAGAGATTGATTTCTCTAGGTGAAACTGGCTGGATTTTATTTGGAAAGGTTTGGCCAGCCCTTTCAGACAGGAACTGAGTACAGGAGGGGTTCTGCTCTAACCACAAATCTCTCCTCTTCCTGCTTATACAGTGTTAAGCGACAAATGACCTGAAACATTAAACACCTTCATGGTGTCAGTGACACATTGTAAACAATGTGACAAGACTAAATCCAGAATGGGTCATATACAACAGCAAAGCGTGTAGACAAACTCCCCTCTCTTGCCTTGTGGGTTATTGAACGTAGCCCAGTGTCTGAGTATGGAAATTGTTTTTACACGCACACGTCTGCTGTACTGTTGGTATGTAGGACTGTTACACAATAATTGATGACTAATTGAGAAACTGCCATTTTGCTCGTGTAATTAGACACATGCTATGTGTAAAACACGGCGGAGGCCACCTTAAAAAGAAAAGTAACATTATGAAGGGGCTGGGGACAAGGCATCAGATGCTCATAGGTAATCACAGCAATGTAGACACTCAGACAAACAGCACAATTGCGAGCTATACTGCTTTTATGAACTACACAGTTCAGTAAACAGTAAGTTAATATCAAGTACTTGCACTTTAAAGACAATATTGTCAGTCACTTATTGTCTTTTTTTTTTTTATACTAAAAGAGTTCCAAATGAAGCCAAAGAGTTGAGCGTCTCTGAGCAACACGGTATAGCGGTGTTTCCTTCGAGTGATTCAATGACTCACACATCTGTGTTTTTGAACGAAATAAGTGAACAATCCAAGGATTTACTATACAACTAAATATATATATATATATATATATATATATATATATATGAGCTCAAGCATTTTAAGCAGCAGAGGAAATAATTGTAGAGATTTCTCATAATAAACAAAGATGGTGTGGACTTCTCTTTATATAGCTTATAGCTCTCTTTATATTTAAAAGTGATCCCAACAATATCATTCCTCAAATTGGTCTAAATGATTAATTAACGAATTGATCAATTATGAATAATTTTTAAGCAAATAAAATATGTATCTAATACAGTTCTATTATTATACATAAGATATAAACAATACGAGATAAGAAATCAAAAATAGTCATGACAGAACGTCTTGGTGAAATATTTATTCTTTTATATAAACATATAAAACAAATCTTGGAAGATCATTTAAATACAGAATATCTGTACACAAAGTTTGTACACAAGTTTCTGCAGTGCTCAGTATGTATGCAGATTCAATCCATGGAATTTCTTGGCTCTTGAAACATGGCAGAGTGAGTCACCCAGAAAAGCACAAAGTAGAGCAGCGAGATGGGGTTTTGTGCATCAATAGCTCCTGGACTTGCAACTCTCTCTTAATTAGACTAGTTTCCCAAACTACTCTTTACGAACACGAGTTGGTGAAATCTATCCTGCACCAAGCAGACAGTTAATACACATTGTGCATTTTATTTTATTTCCATTTGTCGATTTTAAATGTTTAAACAACTATGTAAAGAACTAGGCAAGAAAGAGAAAAGAAACAATCCAGAAACCCATAATGCTGACTATTATCCTCTGGTGTAGGTTACAATGCAGGTTAATGGCACAGGGCCATTTTTGAAGATGCTTCACCATATGAAGAGAGTGAGTTTGTGAGAAGGAAATGTGGGTCAAGTCATCTGAAGATGAATAAGGGATATGCCTGGCAACTTTATCCACTGTGCTTCTGATTTAAAACTATTCTACTGGAGTTCCATAAAAATAGTCTGAATGAAGGGAAAAAACAAAAATAAAACTTAAAATACTCTCAACTTGTCTTTGTTACACAATTTGTTTTTAGCTCTATGAAGACCACAGAAAAGTAAAACGTGGTACATTTATTCACCGATTCTGCCACGTTCCTCTCATGGGCCAAGAAACATTTAATCTCTTCACCAGGTTCTGGATTAAACTGACACCAACACTGTTAATAGTGAACACCACACACACCAACCTCTAGGGGAAAGGTAAAAGGAAAACAAAAATAATATGAAATTCTAAAAAAATAAATAAAATAAAAAGTCTCTGAAAAGGTATGAGGAGCAAAAAAACTAAAACAAATCTAGAACGATGTTATTGCCTGTAACAGTGCAGATACACACCGGGATATTATGCCAAGTGGCCAAAACACCCTGTCTGGGTTTAAAAATAAAAAAAAAATCTTTCTGTCTTCACCAAACAAGTGATTTTATATGCCAACTTTTGTGACTCTGCATATCTTTTCCCATGCGCACAACCGTAGCAACAAAGCAACTGCTGACACCATCACCCCACTTTACTGCAAGTGTGCTGCCGCTCCATGGAAGGCTTGCAATTCATCCTTCATGTAATGAACACAAGCAAACCAGCCTGGTGACACCATTACTCTACAGTTCATTAGTCTAGAATGAACTCACAAAAAAGACAATGGCCGATTGAAAGCGATTACTCTTTGTTTCAAGTCAACTCAGAGATAAAGGCAACTGGAAATGCCTTGGTATTCACCACTGAGGCTTTCTGTTCTCACACAGAGGCTGGCAGAGGGCTGAAGAGCTCTCCACCCTCTCTCCAGCATCTCCAGGCCCTCCAGCTGAGCAGTGATCATTCTAGATGTAGTCGTCATCCACCGGTTCGCCCCGAACGTCGCAGTAGTGGATGAAGACGACCACCACACGCTGGAAAACGCCCCTACGTGTCTGCCGTCGCTCTGAGATCTCCTCGCCGATCGTCTCCATGCAGATGTCGGCCGAGAGCTGCCCCTTACGCCGTGGCGCATAGATAGTAGCTGACGGAAAGGAACATTTCAGAGTGGGAGAGGGAGTTAGTTAGATGTTTATACTGTGATTTTTCTTTTCTTTTTTTTTAAATGAGGGACTACTTTTAAAACTGAGGGACATATTAGAAGGAAAAGTGGGAAAATTGGAATAAATACACATCACTGTTTAAAATTTGGTGTCAGTATTTAAAAAAAAAAAAAAAAAAAACCTTTATTCAGCAAAGATGCATTAAATTGATCAAAAGTGACGGTAGAGACATTTAATGACAAAATATTTTAAACAAATGTTGTTATTTTGAACTATCTATTCATCGAAGAATTCTGAGAAAAAGTATTATAAGATTTAATATAAAAAATATACATTCAGCAGTGTTTTCAACATTGATAATCAGAAATGTTTCTTGAGCAGCAAATTAGCATATTAGAATGATTCTTAAGGATCATGTGACACTAATGCTGAAAATTCCGCTTTGCCATCACATGTATAAATTACATTTCAAAATATATTAAAACAGATAATATATATATTTTAGTTTTTGATACAATAAATGCAGCCTTGGTGAGCATAAGAAAGATTAATAAAATCTAAAAGTAAAAAAAAAAAAAAAAAAAAAAAAAAAAGGGAAAACGTATGGTTGAACAAAGATCACAGCTAAACAGCTGTGCCATAGCTAGGATTCATCAGCATTTGAATCATTGTTTTGTGATGAATAATAACACCTGAACTTCAGTATTTTATCATGGACAGTGTGTTACTTACTGCTTTCATCATCCTCAAAGTCGTATCGAGCAAAACTGTTGGGCTCTGCTGTGCGTAAAGAGCGAAGCCATGGGAAATCTGTGATCATTGAGTACGGCGCCCCATCTACTACTCCTAAAGCACAGGGAGTGTGGGAAAGATTGAACGCCATTACTTTTTTATTCCTTTATAAACATTTATATTTTAAACATTTAAACATTTATAACTAAAACATTTACGGACCGATTCAACATTATGGAAGCCAGCTAATTTTCTCATCTATTAAGATAATTATTAGCTTTATGTAACGGATGTAAGTGCAATTGTAAATATCTCACTCACACACACACACACACACCACTATAACTGTGTTTCCAGAGGAAGCGAGGGGAACTTGGAGCTAGTCTCAAAGGACTCTGATCTGTTTCCTCTCACCCTCTAATGTGTAGATGTCTCGGCCCCAGGGATAGCTGGGAAACTTCTTTACATCCTCTTCCGTCCGTGTGGCCTCCGGAAAGAATTCATACTTGATGAGTTCTCTTGTAAAGGACAAAAACACAGATTGGTGAGCTTTTGGGTATACCATGATAAGAAAATATTGCCATCTGGTGGACAAAGCAGGGGCCAGTTACATAAACTGCTAAGACCAGTCTTACAAGTTAGTGATCACGTTTTTTTCCTTTAAGACTGTTCACAACAGTCAGTTACATAAAAACGGAGATTGGTCTAATTTTATGCTAAAAAGTAAGACTGATTTCCCCTTGACTACCTGCTAGTTGGTCGTACTAGTACTTAAGTCACAGTCTTAACATAATGGCTATGTTTATGCAACTGGCCCCCGGGGAATCAAATTAACCATTTGGAAAGTCAGCATAATTTTTGCAGAATCAAATTGTAATGAAACAAGTCACAAAAAAATGACACATTATTGTTACTTTTTAAATACAGAGTTATAAAGATGATACACACAAAACAAATATTTTATTCTTTGGTCTATATCAATCTGCTAAAACTAAAATATTCTTACTTCTGATGCAAAACAGTGATAAAAAGCAGTTTTATGAAGTCTTAGTTTGACCAGTACTCTATGGATAATGTAGTCCACTCACTGGCTAATGTTGGCAATGGTGTCCATCCAGCTACGTACGCGCACCTTGTTCCTAACATTGGGTGGGTTGCTGAACTCATGGATAATAGCAATATGGTATGGGTACGGACCGCTGAAGAGCTTTTTCTCCAGAGCCAGAGAATCAATCTGGAGATGAATGTTGAAAAGTACATAAGTGTAACATATTGTGCTTTAAAGGGATAGTTCACCTAAAAATAACAACTACCCCATGATTTACTCACCCTCAAGCCATCCTAGGTGTATATGACTTACTTTTTTCAGACGAATACAATTGGAGATATATTAAAAAATGTCCTGGCTCTTCCAAGATTTATAATGGCAATGAATGGAGGATGAAATTTTGAAGCCCAAAAAAGTGCATCCATCCATCCATCATAAATGTACTCCACATGGTTCCAGGTGGTTAATAAAGGCCTTCTGAAGTGAAGCCCACCGTTTGTATAAGGAAAATATCCATATTTAAAACGTTATAAACTAAAATTGCCAATTATAAAGCTTGGAAGAGCCAGGACATTTTTTAATATATCTCTGATTGTATTCATCTGAAAGAAGAAAGTCATATACAACTAGAATGGCTTGAGGGTGAGGGTAATCCTCAAATACCCTTTAAAGGGCTTAAAAAAAATGGTCACTTTTAATCAATTTAATGCATCCTTGCTTTCTTTACTGTCATGGCAACCTAAGAATAACACTGACCTGCTGCATAGGCCTCATGTAGATGATGCGGTTTCTCTCTGCGGGCATCCGTAAGATCTGGTCAAGCACCTGCTCCATATCCAACTTCTTACATTGTGCGTAGTCAAAGCGGTTCACTATGGGGGCACTTTCCACCATCAAGTGTTTTAGCACCCTACAGCGTGTCGCTTGGGAAGAAAGAATCAAATTACGCATGAGGATCTGATACAGTTTGACATGCATGTCGATGTCAACGTGTTTTTTTATAAACTCACCATGGACAAACATCATTTTGGGGCACTCCTTAAGGACCAGGTCTGTGATGCCACAGTTTGTAAGTGTGATTCCCACCAGGTTTTTGGATTTAAGGCTGAGCACCTGTATGATGTGAAAAATAAATGTGTTTTGCACATACAGAGTGGCCCCAAATATATATGAACAGACTCTTGGACACTTGTGTTCTGCATTAAGGAAACGTATAGTTGAGTGAACCAGACTATGAACCCACCTGCACATGGTCGTCTTCAGTTACAGGGTCACTGGTGCTGGTGGACTTGTCTGCCATACGTTTTCTCTTTACTGCAGCCCGAGGCTTTGCTTTGGGCAGTTCTGGACAGATGAACAAGTGATGGGGTATAGTAGAAATTAACTGCAAGTCTTACTGATGGACTAACTATTTTGCATATCATGGGCAACATAGCAATATAGATTAGCCTTGTGTTGTTTTAAACTTGCAGGACTTCCATGGATCAACCAATTCACTGAACTGATTCGAACCAAAAGAATGACTCATTCATGAACTGAACATTGAGGGGTGTCAAGATTCTCGGTTCACATGAACACCACTTTTATGGTGGGCTTTCAAAACTTGATCAAAAGTTGAGTAAGGGATTCACTTTTTAAATAAATTTTTTACAGAAATATTCATCTAAAACGAGAAATTCTATGCATTTTTACATTACCATTCATATACTACCGTTGGGGTCAGTAAGATTATTTTAAGAAAGAAATACTTTCATTCATCAAGGACGTAGTCTAACAGCGCAGCGCTTCTGGGTTGTACGTCAGAACGTAGGCTCACTATTGGCCGACGCTGGTCATGTGTGTGATGCGTGAGCCTACGTGGTGACGGACAACACACAGAAGCGCTGCGCTGTTACACTACATGAATTCACTCAGACCCACACAGAAGAAAATTAATAGTTGAATAAAGTCGTTATTTTTGTTTGTTTTTTTGTGCACAAAAAGTATTCTCGACGCTTGATAAACTTGGGTGAGCCACTGTAGTCACTTGGACTATTTTAACGATGCCTTTACTAACTTTTCTGGGCCAGCAAGTTTCGATCCCATAGAAGCCTATGGAGGAGTGAGACAGCTCTCAGATTTAATCAAAAATAACTTAATTTGTGTTGCAAAGATGAACGAAAGTCTTACGGGGTTGGAACGACATGAGGGTGAGTAATTACTGACAAAATTTTCATTTTTGGGTGAACTAACCCTTTAAAACTCTAGTTTCTTACATGTGCCCTTCTTCTCAGCACTGTAGGTTCACTAGGAGTCAAAACAGTGGTGCCACTTTATCTGAATGTCATGAACACATGGAGATATACTGCAGTATAGTTGCCAATATGGACTGGCAGTGGAGAAATCCAGACCCCCAGCATTCCTCCATCTGCTTTTATGCTATGCACAAATGGCACACCCGAGGGACAGCCTTTGCCCAACTGTGCTTTTTTCCATTGCTCAATAGATTCTCTGATGTCCCACTGTGAGGAACCTCTGCTCTGGTCTTACCTGACTCACAAACCAAGGGCACAGAGGAAAGTCTGCTGCGGGCACGAGTGACAGGTCTCCTGGGGAACTCGTCTGTAGGGCTTCTGTGTGACGAGCCTTGCTGGTGGCTTGCAGTCCTCTCACTATGCCCTTCAGATGAGCTGTGCGTCCTGGGTGGAGCGTTGGAGTGACTGTTCTCCATTTCATCTTCCCCTGCTCTCTGCTCTGGGCTGACACGTTCTGGTCTGTGGTTCTCGTCCCCCGCCGGCAGGCCGTGGCCACTATGAGTCCTGTTTTCAGAGCCGGGACGAGACCTGCTGCACGTGCAGCGAGTCCTTACCATGTCATCGTCCCCTCTACCCGCCTCACCCTGGTCCTGATTGGCCGAGTCTTCCCTCCAGCGGATGGAGCAAACACAGCTGCCGGCAGTGTAGCCTGAAGCAGGCCCAGATCCACTGTTTCTGTCTCTGGCCCCACGCTCAGCCGTCTCAGTGGCCGCCTTCATGTCAGCCTTGATCTGCTCGCTGGTTACCTGGCAGCCTTTCTCACAGCTGAACTCTTGAGGGTGCGGTCCACGTCTACGCAGCGGAGTTTTCCCTTTACCTGCCAAAATACAGCAGAACAATCATATCAGCATAATTAGCCATCAAGATGAGATTTGTTCAGCGCAGACTTTTTCTTGTTTCTTAGGGTGTTTTTACACTAGAGCTTTTGCTAGTTCATTTGTTTACACCTGGTATTAAAATGCGTTTTGGTCGATGGAAAACAAGTAGATGAGGGAGACACGTACCAGTTTACACCTGGTATTTTTATCCATCTCTTTTGTCCACTTTCAACCACTTCTGTCCGGATTTCATCGAGGGGAGGGTATAAATGTATGTTTTTTCAGATTTCTTTCGATCTAATGGACAAAATAAGATTGCGCAATTTACACACATTTACGCGCCCGGAGACGACGGAAAAACATACGGAGGGCATCAGCTTTAGTTACTCTGATAGCTGCAAGAAATCAGTAATGGTGAGAAAACATTGTGCTTGGTCGTTTTTCGTCTTCAAACCAAACATGGGTCTCCAGCCAACAAAGTTTAAATCCCGTGTGGCTAACGTGCTTCCCATAATGTTTACGCAGTACGTCAGTAGGCGTTTGTCTTTTGTGGCTGTTCGAACGCTTTCGAGCACATGAGCGTCTACACTACGAAAGCAATTCGGTCGAATGCAACCTGGTTTTCGACTACCTCTGCAAGTGGTCAAAAGTGGACAAACTCAAAACGTTTTAGACACCGTTTACACCTGTATTTAGCGTCCACTTGTGATCCGATCGACCAAAACACATCTTAATACCAGGTGTAAACAGGGCCTCAGGATCCTTCAGACTGTCTGTTCATTAAACAGGGCAATACAGGAGGACAGCACTTAGTCAAACTGGACTATGTTCCTCACAGCTGAGAACTAACTGCTGTTTATTGATAATTCTTCCATTTTTTAAATTTTATTTAGGTCATATCACATTTATTTGTATAGCGCTTTATACAGTACAGGTGGTTTCTGAGCAGCTTCACAAAAATAAACAGGAAAATTAAGCTCCTTTCACACAGAGATTCCGGAAAATACACGGATAATGTGTCCCGGGATTTGTCCCGGGATCGTTTGATTTTGGTTCATTCGCACTGCCAGTGATTTTCCGGAATCTGTGAGTGCGTTCACACGCATCCCGTAAAGACATGTGACGTCAGGATGTGACGTGTAACGTACGCGTCGAAAACATGTTGCGATCTCAGCTTCAGCGCGAATAGCAAGGAGCTCCCTGGTCTCTGCTTCATTCCAGTTTGCAGAAATTTTTTCGTTCTTTCTTTGTTGATGACGAACACAAACTTTCTTCTAAGAGCAACAGAGTCGCATGATAACTACGTCATTGCGATGGCACGTGCGTCATCACTACGACACACCCCTTACGGCATTGGTCCTGGCTTTTGTTCACACAGGGCGCGTTCTGGGACTGATCCCGGCAATGTTACTAGGTCCCCATCCCGGCATCGATCCCGGCATCAATCCCAGGACGTGTTTGCGTTCACACAGAAGGCACTCTAGCAATTTTACGGCAATTTCCCAGGATCAACATGCTGTGTGAAAGGGGCTTAACATTATTGTAAATGATGCAATTATGAAATTACTTCAAAGGCAACTCTACACAATAAAAGTGTCATTAACCTGCTCAACTCAGTTCAAGTTTTTGTTCAAAAATATTTAAACACTTTTTTACTCCACATGTTGGAATAATGTGTTTAAAATGATTTTGTACTATGAACCGCTGCAGTGGCTAAGAGTATTTTAAATGTTAACTACCATGTGGAGTCACAGCCGTGCTGCTCTTCCCCTGGGCTTCTGTCTCAGGGTACTGGCCTTGAGAGCGGGCGGCAGCTGGCGTCCTGATTGGACTGTACTCGTCCTCACTGTCTGAGTCAGACACCACCACCGACTGCTTCTTCACTGCGGTTTGAACTCCGCTAGGGCCTAAATTAAATCATAAAAGAGAAAGCAAAAAAATATATGTATATTATTGGTTAATTATTAAATGTAACCTATCTGTTAAAATTATTTACAGTGTTTCTTCAGACCTGCTTGTTCCTCATCCTGTTCAAGCGAAGGATTAGTAGTCTGGCTGGAACCCTGGGTCTCTTCCTCTTGATTGACGGCCACAAGAACCGGCTCAGGCTCCATGTTGTCTGCCACCATGCCCTCCACATTGGGAATCTCTGATTAAAGTCAGAAAAGTCAATTCAAACCTTTCAACAAGCAAAAAACCCTAGAGGTTCAAAAGTTTGCAGTCAGTAAGATTTTTATAATATTTTTGAAAGAAATCTCTTATACTCAATAAGGCTACATTCATTTGATCAAGAATACAGTAAAAATAGTGACATTGTGAAAAATTACAACAAATATTTATATTTGAACATTTTAAAATGTAATTTATTTCTGTGATGGCAAAGCAAAATTTTCAGCATCATTACTCCAGTCTTCAGTCACATGATCCTTCAGAAATCATTCTGATATGCTGATTTGGTGCCGTAACATTTCTTATTATTACTATGCATGTTGAAAACAGTTGGCTGCTTAATATTTTTGTGGAAACCATTAAACATTTTTGTCAGGATTCTTTGATGAATAGAAAGTTAAAAAGAACCACATTTATTTTTAAATAGAGTTCTTTGCAACATTATAAATGTCTTTACTGTCAATTATAATAAACTTAATGCATCCCTGCTGAATGAAAGTGTTCATTTCTGTATAAAAAACAAATACTTTCAGACCCCAACATTTTTTTGAATGGTATACGTACCCTCTGGGACATGGTGGTTTTGCTGAGGCACATCTTCAACCTGGTTGTTGTTGTTATTTGGTGGAATGTTTGCATCATTATTGTTCTGGTGATTGTTGTTGTTATTGTTGTCATTATCATTGTTGGAATTCTGATTGCTGACCAGGGCAGATGACACCCCGATACCCGTGCCCGCACTGAGCCCCACACGGGCACAGCCCTGCAGTAAACAAATGAAATGAATATGACTCACAACATTTCAACTCCTATAGCATAATCGATATTATATTATAGCTATATTCATTCACACTGTAATTTCTGTTTACCGTTCAAAAGTACACATATTGTGATCAGCTGAGGTTCATCTCGGTGGAAAGACCTTGAACTGTCTGTTTACCACAAATAGTAATGATATCCAAATGATAGTATATCAAAGGTATCACCATCAACTCTCATGGGCTCCCATGCTCACCTTGGGAGGTTCACGAAACATCTGATCCAGAGAGATGAATTCCAGGCTGGGAAGCATTTCAATGAACTGACTGAACGACTCCAGCTTGATAGCATGACAGCGCACCAGAGTGAGGTCCACCAACCGACTCCAGCGCGAATGGTCTTTAACAAAGAGCGGCTTATCAGTCAGATTAAAAAACGAATACTGAAATATGCTTAAAATCAACTGTAAAGTTGAGGACTTTCTAGATATTGTTGATAGAAATGGCACATTTTAAATAAAATAGTTTGAGTTCCATCATTAGCTCAGGAAATACATAAATAAATTATGGTGAATCCATTACCTGTGATCCAGTTGTGTGGGTTGTGAAGATGTGGACAGTTATAAATGACCAAATACTTGATGGAGGTGAACACTTCATTAACAGCCTTCATTCCAATGTCTGTGATGATTCCTGGATTTTCGATCACATCAGCAAGACCGTATTTGACTAACTCAGCATGGCTCATGTTACCTGTGTGAAACATGTTTTATTGCAGGTAACTGAAGGGTTAGTTCCCACAAAAATGAAAATTCTGGTATCATTTACTTTGTCGTTCCAAATCCATAAGACTTTCAATCATTTTCGAAACACAAATGAAGATATTTTTAATGAAACCTGACATATTTCTCTCCTTCTGTTGAAAGACTATAAACTTTTTGAAACATCAATGTTTTAGTGAAATGAAGACATCATAAAATTAATCCATATGAATCAAGCAGTTTAATCCAATTCTTCTGAAGAGACATGATCACTTTATATGATAAACAGATTTCATTTAGGCATACATCATTTCATTTGAGGCATTGACAAACATAAATACACAGAACATCAACTTTGGTCAACAGATACTTAAACATGCTTGCTTGACAATTTTATGATGTCTTTATGAACTTTTTGATGCTTGAAGGTTTTGGTCAAATGGACTTTCAATGGAGGAACATACAGAACATCTCTCGGTTTCCTTTAAAAACATTTATTTGTGTTTTGAAGGTGAATGAAAGTGTTGCGAGTTTGGAGCGCCATCAGGGTGTGATGACAGAATGCTCATTTTGGGCTGAAATACCCCTTTAAAGATGGCAACAGATAACTTCAAAGTAATATAATCATATATTATACTTATAAACAGGGCCGTAGGAAGGGTTAACTAAGGTTAGCTTAGTTAGGGGGGTTAGTTCTACATATGTGCATTTCAAGACGTTTAAAGGCAAAAAAGTTGGATAACAATAGCTTTAAAACCATGCCAGTGGGCAGTATATTATTAGTCAATACCTGATCTCTCCTAATCTCCATCACTCTTTTTTTTTCTCTCAAGTCTCCTTATCTTGCCCTGTCTCTTCCCCTCCTAAAGCTGAGCTTTGACTAATAGTCTTTTCATTTTAGTCTGTGTCACTGAAGAGAGTAAACATAGGGTTAACTGATATCTATGTTTTAGGAATCATTTTCTTAGAAAATGTATTTTACTGAAGGCTACCAGGAAAGCTAGGCAACTAAGATTATTAAATTCATTCACAATATGTACACATTCATTATTACCCTTATGCCTAAATATGATGAAAACGGCTTTGTTAATGTTTCTTGTCCCCTCACATTGACAGTTGCACTTTTTTTTTAGGCTTATTTTCAATTAAAAAAAATGGCGAAATTAAACAAAAGTTTATTAGTTTGCCTCAGTGACCTCTTAGCTGGCTACGGCCATGCTTATAAAGACATAAGCTAAAAGTCATACTTTGACAATTTTACATCCAAACTGTTTACAGTAACATCTGCATCCATGATGCTCCTGACAGCAAGATGTGATCATTCACATTATATAACAATGACTTACATTGCAACAGAAATTCATCAACATATCCGAGGTGCAAAGTCTCAAACTGGGGGAACTCCAGCTCTGCCATCTTCAGTGCAGAGAACACCCCATCTTTGGTTAAAGAAGGCTGGATTCGAACTTCATGCAACCTGTACAACCAAAGTCGATTCTGTCAATGTCTCTAATGCTATACAAAAGTCAGTGTAAGTTAATAATGTTCTTTAAACATTATAGATTTACCTGCGAGCAGCAGTGATGATGAGGTAGCCCAGATCCACTTCAAGTGCATTTTTACAGGCACCAAAAACAATTGTGTGCAAATTACGAAACCCTCCTAGAAGAGATGTACGTTAGACAAAATGGCACAGCCCTGGAACGTTCTTTTAGTAGTGGACACTGCATACTCATTTCTTGCTCAAAATATGTGGACAATGAGAAATATTTAGCAATACAGCAATATATTATTCAGTAATTTTAATATGCCTCCAATTTATAAGGAGCTGGCAAAATTTTGTGGTTACCTGACCTCCAGCTATCCTCCACCACATGCTGAATCAGTCCCCCTAAGAAGGGCACCCTCACCAGCTCCAGCTGCTCCAAGTTGCGGGCGGAGGCCAGACCAGTGACAAGAGGCACATACTTAAGAGAATTGGTGGGACCGGCACAGTTCCTCATGACGAACGTACGCAAGTTCACACAGAGAAAGTCTTTGAAGGGCTGAGGCTTAGTGAGGCGCACCCACTTCAGGTACAGATGTCTGAGCATGGACAGACAGGGGATCTCTGGCACATTCACACCTATAGGAAAGTTCAGACAGAAAGGTTTGAGACAAAATTTGACCAAGCTGATACATGATGGGACAAAGGTTTGCACAATGGGGGCAATCTGAAACTCACCAACAAGATGGAGGGTCTGGATTTTAGCAGCAGCTGGAATGGTAAGTTTGTTCTCTGAAGGAATAGGAAAGGCCCCGTTACGGTTCCTAAACTTCCCTAAAATGTGAACTTGAGGCATGTAGTTCCATACGGCCTCCACCAGCTCCAAATGGGATGTCTCAACTCCCTATAAGCGCAGATATTGTTATCATTTTCTACTGTAGTAGAAAACAGACACTTCCATTTCCATAAACTGAAATGACAATTATCTCTAACATGAACTCACTATAAGGTTGGGACAGGCCTGTAGAGCCTCCAAAACACCAGGAATACTGAAGGCCTCATAACCTCTGACCCTTCTTCTCTCTAGGTAACGTGGATGAAGACCGTACAGCTGCTCCAAGTCAGGCATCTTCTTCATCAGCATGAGGAAACTGGAGTCTGTGAAACCTAAGTTACGGACACATGACGGTTCAAACAATAGAATGACAATGAAACGACAATAAGTATTACATTTCATGGCTTTAGGACTAGTAAACTTCTTTAGGACTTCTTGGATTCACAGACCTGCGTCTGAAATCGTGTACTAATCTACATTTGAATTTGAATTTACTTCACTACCGTTAAAAAAAATACGCTCCATATAGTATGAATATAGGAAGTATGAATGACATTTGGATGTACTACATCCACGATGTTGTTTTACTGTCACATGACCAACCACCGTCAGCTGAGTCTCTTCACTGTCATTCATAAATCTTCATGGGACAGTAAAGTGTCCATCGAATGCACACTTCAGAATCTCGACGGAAGTAGTAGGTCATCCTGGGACTTTTCGCCTACTTTTTCAAATACTTTGTATTCGGACATACTAATATTTTGCCGTACTGTTTTTCGCATACTATATAGCATGGAAGTATTTGATTTCAGACGCAGAGTTGGACTTACATTCAAAACAAGGAAGCTTTAAATAATACATATAATTAAATTCATGTTATACTGGTAATACACACAACAATTCAAAAGTTTGGGTTTTTTAAATGAAATGAATACTTTTATTCAGCATTCAATTTATAAAAAAAATGTCAGTAAATATATTTAAAATGTTTATATTTCAAATGAATGCTGCTCTGTAGAAATTTATATTCACCAAAGAATTATGAAAAAATAAATAATAATCACGGTTTCCAGAAACATATTAAGCAGCACAACTGTTTTCAACATTGGCAATAATAAGAAATATTGCATGAGCACCAAATCAGCAAATTAGAAATGATTTCTGAAGGATCATGTGACAATGACGACTGCAGTAGTATTCAGCTTTGCAATCACTGGAATAAATTACATTATTTAAATTATTTTAAATTGTAATAATAGTTCCACAATATCACTGTTTTACTATATTTTTGATCAACAATGCAGCCTTAGTGAGCATAAGAGTCTTCTTACGGAGCACAAACCTTTGAAGGATAATGTATTTTATTATTTTGGCATTACATCAGCCACTGACCATCTAGCTCTCTAGATATCAACATCAACCACTAAACTTAAGAAGGCTATGGTATAACATGTTAAACTGAGCTGAGAGTAGTACACTAAAAGCCTAACAAAAACTTTTAAACCATAAACATGCAGGGTAGAGGGATGTGAAATCTTTCAAATCAGACAGAAACCTGCTGAGTGGATCAGTGTTTGTAAAGGAGTATGATACTTAATTATGGACTACACGTTTATTCCAGGTTTAGTTATAACCAGATCTCACTAGTCAAAAATGACACAGAGCAGGAGCATCAAGAGTGCCATCTACCTGAGGGCATGTACTCCCACCACCGGCTGGCACAGAGGTCCACCACCTTCACCACCCGCAAGTACAGAGTCACCGCTTCCCGCAGTTTCCGTGAAAGACACTCCATACACATTATGTCCTGCATGGGTAAGTATCTGAGGGGAGATTATAATTAGCAGTTAGGAGAACAGATGGATGGATGGTAATAGCATTGCTGATACGGTAGAGCTAACTATTGTACTAACTAGTGGTGGGGTGTTGTACTGACCGGAATATGTGGCAAAGCACCTCATGCGAGAGCTCGTTGATGTAGTCTTTGGGTTCCTCATGCCCAAGAGAGCTAAAAGTTCCTCCCCCCAAACTATGAGTCCTGGCGACCTTCCGCCGTGGGCCCATCATGTCCAGGACAGTGAGATATCCACCAAGGGAAGGTAATAAGCTCACTCCCTCTGTCCTGATCCTCTTGTTTGAGGCATCAACACACAATCATCACTCAACTCCTGTGTAAAGAATAAATACAGCAGTAAACATCTGTGAGACAAAGAACGAGGGTGTCACTTTCACATTACATATAAATCCATATAAACTACCATAATCCAAAAACAATCCTTTTCATGGCTGTCAAAACAAAACAGAACAACAGCTCAAAGAGGTAAAAACAGAAGAAAAGCTCCATGACTCATCAAACAATGGACAATCTACAACAGACTGGCTGTAACACTCACAGCAGACTAGCAGGAGCTATGTTATGATCTTAACAGCGGTTGTTTAGAGGCATCATGGCCCAAATGGAGAAGAGTTGAGCCGTTCAGTGATCAGCAGCATGTGGAGAGATGATGATGCTGCTGTTTGAGGTTATGATCACCAGCTCTAGCTAGCAATCAGCTGTTAGCAACCTCACCACTGTTTATAAGGATGTAGACCTAACAGTGCTGCAACAAGACTTTTAAAGCGAATCGTTCAGCAGAAACTGGTCTGTTTATCTCTTCTTATTTTCAGCCAAGCTCATAAGTGAGATTTGTGGCCAGTTTGAGTACGAGCAGCCAGCAGCAGCTGTCTATCTGATTCCGCGTTCAGTAGCGATGTGAAGCCAGCGTTAGCCTTCCAAACACAAACAGGAAGTTCAGTTAATTTTTTTTTTTACAAAATAAAAGACGCGAATAATTGGTAAATGGATTTAATATATTACTATACTAACGAAAGGGAAACTGTTAATGTTTGTATCTCCTAGGCTGTTGTTGTACTGTACACACACACACACACACACACACACACACACACACACACACACACACACACACACACACACACACACAGCCTACAGTGCCGGTCAAAAGTTTGGAAACATTACTTTTTGTTACAAGTCTCTTATGCTCATCAAGACTGCATTTATTTGGTCAAATATACAGGAAAAAAAAAAAAACTGTAATATTATGAAATATTATTACAATTTAAAAATAATGATTTTATTTTTTAATACACTTTAAAATATGATTTATTTATGTGATGCAAAGCGGAATTTTCATCAAATTCTGCAGTCTTCAATGACTTCAGAAATCATTCTGATATGCTGATTTATTAACAATGTTGGAAACAGTCGTGCTGGTTAATAAATATATATATATATATATATATATATATATATATATTAACCTGTGATACTTTTTTCAGGATTCAATGATGTATAAAAAGTTAAAAAGAACAGCATTTACTATTCAAAAATATAAATCTTTTGTCACAATATACACTATACCGTTCAAAAGTTTGGGTACAAAAGTAGGGTGGAAATATGGCCTGAAATTCTTACAAAAATTCACCCATAAATCAAATGCTCATACAGAGCACTGTACAGACAGCTTGAAATATTTTCAAGTCAGTCAAGCAATCAAGGCAACAAGGTTAAGGACAGAGAATTTTTATGATAAACAGGTAATAAAATGTTTTACTTCACTTAAAGAATACACAGTTAACCTTAAAGAAAACATTTTATTTCATGTCACTCATGAACATTATTGCAACTAACAGAATTATCTGATTGTGAGTTTGATTATGAGATTGATTATTTATTGGGTCATGGTTAAACATCTATACAGCTTGACATTTATACAATGACACCTTCTTGATAGTGTACTGGCCACCCGCCTTCACACGTCACAACAATCTTGCGAAAGGATGTGCCACCTCTGTAATTACAATTTGGCCATCTTCCCCCACTTTCCACCTAGGCCACCTTTCTAGCAACTTAAAAGGAAGAAATACCAGTGTAAAAAAGAGAATTTGCTGATTAAAATGAGCTAACACTAACCGAAAGTCACATGTTGTTGGGCATCTGTAGTTTTCCAAGGCCTTTTTCAGGATCTGTGATTTTCGGAGGAGCAGAGTCCAGGCATTAGCTCTAAATATTTGCAATGCCAGGTAGTCTGTCTATGGCACAGCTTCAGAGTAAATAAGTGACTGTATAGCCTGACACTGGCATAAACATTTTAAGGATTTAAAGTTGAATTTAATGAAAAAGAACATGTATTTAAAAAATAAAATAGCAAAGATAATATCTTTTAGATCCAGTTTGCACATTTTCAGTTACCCCTTTACACCAGTGTACATGCATTCATGATGGCATGCAAAAGGGAAGACTTCACTTGAGATGACCAAAGTAGAGTTTATACATAAACACTTATGTATAAGTATGTGTACAGATACTAGGAATATGAAGAGAGAAATCTGCCAAATCGGGAAATCTTCCTACATTATGATTTGATTAAATGGCATGTTTCTGGCACTTCAATCTGTTCGAAAATGACGATCCCCTAAAATCTAGAATATGATGAAAACTGAGTGAAATCTTGTGTAAAACCATGGAGGCTGTACAGTTTTTCATAAATTGGCTCAGTGCTCAGTGCTTTGAACAACTTATTTCAGACATGAAGCTCATAGCTGGGCCTCTGATAAAACAGCCCGCTACAAATGTGGAGACACACAGAGAACTAAACACAGCCTGAGGAGAGGTCACCTCATAACATTATTAATAATATTGGCAATTGCTACTTCATGTAAGTAGGTATAATATATCATACAAGTATAAGCAACACCTTTAAAGATTAATGCTATCAAAGAATGAACAGGATTTTGCTAGCTTTTCATCTATCATCCTCAGGCACACTGGGAATTTAGTTCTTTGTTCTTCTTTTTCCATATTTTATTGTACTGGCACGAGAACAGAAAAATAAGTTAACCTGGGAGAAAATTACGTTTTGCCTTTTTTACAATTGATATTGTAAATTCAGTAGGCTTTAAACTTCTAAAAAAAATCTACATATCTCATGTACCATTTTTAAATGTATAATTGTCAAAGATAATACATCAATTTTATGGTTTATGTAACGAAAGTAACAAAAATGGAACTGACTGCAAATAATAATAATAATAATAATAATTATTATTATAATATAGTATAGTTATATTATATAGTATAGGTATAGTTGCAAGATAATATAACCTGGGAGTATCATCTGTCTATTACATTCGTTTTTTTTAAATAAAATAACTAAATAAATAAATAATTAAAATCAATCAATAAATGATCATACTACATACAGTATTATAACCTTGATAAGCTGGTTGCTGGTCAAAGTGGTCGCCTCCACAGGTTAGACGATTCAACTTTTTTACCTGAAGTTTTTTTTTAAAGGATTTAGAGAGTGAAATAAAGGTAAATGAGATTCTCCTGTCTGGGACCAAATCAAGTCTCACAGCAAATTTATTTACAGATTGAGAAACGTGATTGAAACACTGCTCAAATAATCATCCTGAGAAATAGGAACACATTTCTCTCACTTGTGAAGACTTCAATCCACAGCTCAAGTCAGAAATAATTAATTATGCCATTACTTCATCTGCCAATGGACATCATGCAAATGTAGCATCAATCTGCGTGCTCAGACAAGACCGTTTTCACCATCTCACAAGACATCCAGTCAGCCTGTTGAAATGTAACCTCTCGCTCGATTTGACCAACTGCTTAAAACCAATTATAAATGAAAGCCAGTGATGTCTGGGCCTGAATGCAGAGACGAGTCCCATTTGATGAGAACGAGAGGAGACAATGAGGAGTGGCAGCTGTGGGATTTTGGCCTGGTGACACAGTAAGGCGGATGGGTTGAGACACATTATTCAGAATCTCCTGAGACAAACAAAATGAAGCACAAGATGAGATTCAATCAAATGACATCAACCCTTCAGGAAGGGCATAACACAAACTTGAGATTACTGGTTATTTCTCGAAAATAACAGTGCCTTCGTTATTGCGTACTTTTTAAGAAATAACACAGGTAAGAAAAAAAAAGAAATAATATAAGAAAAAAGCAAACCGTCTAAAAATAAAATAATAGTACAGTTGATGGGTCTAGGACAATCAATGCATTTTCAATCTTTTAGATGTCATGGACCCCAAATAAGATCATCCTCATCTGAATGACCCACCCAAGACTTAAAAGGCTATATATTTTCACATAAAGACCCAAACATTAATATTATAAATGTATATAAAAAAAGTTTGAAATATGTAAGCAGTCATATACTGTTAGCGAACATCCGACGACACCCAGACTGATGGACATGTTAATATGTGCTGCATGCTTCCCTTTGTCAGGTTTGGCATAGACGAAGCAGACAGAATGGTAAGTTAAATGCTTTAATTTGCAGAATGGATCGGTACAGCGAAACAGGTGAGTAAACAGTAAGTTGAATTTCAGATGATAGCTTAACTGAAGTGTAACCAAGTCTCTCTCTCTCTCTCTTTCTCTTGCAGTACAATTCCGAGGTGGAATCTGAGGGAACAGAAGAGACTGGGTCAGTGAAGGGTTTGAGGAGAGAGACATGGAAGGAAGGAGAGATCTTGTACTGAGGTGGAAGGTTGAGTCTGTAGGTTACTTCGTTCAACTGCCTCTGGATGGTGAAAGGTCCAATGAATCGAGGACTCAGCTTACGGCAAGGCAGGCGGACGCGAATGTCCCTCGTCGATAACCACACCTTCTGACCAGGTTGGTATTGGGGTGTATCGGCTTGTAGACAATCCGCTTGATCCTTGTGCCTCCGCACTGCCTGTTGTAGATGCACATGAGCTGAGTCCCATACCCCCTCGCTCTGATGGAACCAAAAGTCGACAGCTGGAACCTCCGAGGGCTCACCCGACCAAGGGAAGAGAGGTGGCTGATATCCGAGGAAGCACTGAAAGGGGGTGAGCCCGGTGGTACGCTGAGTGAGGGAATTCTGGGCGTATTCCGCCCAGGGGAGGTATCAGTTCCAGCTGTCTTGGTACTGGTGGCAATAAGTTCGCAGATAACGTCCTATCTCCTGAATCTTCCGCTCAGTCTGGCCGTTGGTCTGCGGATGATATCCTGAAGAGAGGCTGACAGTGACCCCGAGGAGCTTGAAGAAGGCGTGCCACACCCGGGAGATGAATTGGGGTCCCCTGTCCGAAACGATGTCTTCTGGAATGCCGAAATTTCTGAATACATGATGAAACAATGCTTCAGCTGTTTCTAAAGCCGTGGGTAAACCAGGTAAAGGTATCAGCTTGCAGCCTTTGGAAAATCTATCCACAACGACGAGCACACAGGTAAATCCACCGGATCTAGGAAGGTCAGTCATGAAGTCCACTCCGATGTGTGACCAAGGGCGTCTGGGTATAGGTAGTGGCACAAGTTTACCCTCAGGTAGTTTCCTGGGAGTGTTGGTGATGGCGCAGACTGAGCAGCCACGGACGAACCTGGAGACATCTTCGGAGATGGACGGCCACCAGTACCGCTGACTGAGGAGCGAGAGGGTACGCTTGCTACCTGGATGTCCAGAGCCCGGAACCGTGTGAGCAGAGTCCAGAAGGGGAGTACGAAGATGTTGAGGTACGAAAGTACGCCCTTCTGGACCTCCTGGCGGAGCAGGATGGCGAGAATTTTCCTGAGAGATTTGCTGGTCGATGTCCCAGAGAATGGGACTGAGGATTAAGGCTGGAGGGAGGATGGTTTCAGTACTGAGGTCCTCTGAAGATGAATGATGGAGTCTGGAAAGAGCGTCTGCCTTGCAATTCTTACTTCCTGGACGGTAAGTAACAACGAAGTTGAATCGAGTGAAGAAGAGTGCCCAGCGGGCCTGGCGAGGATTCAATCTTCTTGCCTCACGAAGATATTCCAAGTTGCGATGATCTGTAATTACTTCGAACTGGTGATTTGCTCCCTCCAGCCAATGTCTCCATTCTTCTAAAGCCAGTTTTATGGCTAGCAGTTCCCGGTTGCCGATGTCGTAGTTTTGCTCCGCCGGGGACAGCTTTTTGGAAAAGAAGGCACATGGATGGAGTCTGGGAGGCTCACCCTGCCGCTGTGACAGCACCGCTCCTACCCCAGTGGAAGATGCATCGACCTCAACGATGAAATGAAGTTCTGGATTGGGATGGATGAGGATTGGTGCTGTCGTGAAGACTTCTTTGAGGCGATGGAAGGCTTGGATAGCTGTGGGATTCAAGGACAGAGACTTGGGTCGATTCTTTAATGAAGATGTGAGAGGAGCACTGATGAGACTGTAGTTCTTGATGAATCTTCTGTAGAAGTTTGCAAAACCGAGGAATCTTTGAAGTTCTTTGACAGATGTGGGTAATGGCCAGTCTTGGATTGTTTCCACCTTCCTCTGGTCCATCTGGATACCATGCTGATCTATGATGTAACCCAGGAACTGAACAGAGGTGATATGAAACTCACACTTCTCCAATTTCAGGTAAAGCCTGTGTTCTCTCAGTTTCTCTAGTACTTGAGTGACATGACGATGGTGTTCAGCAATTGAAGATGAATAGATGAGGATATCGTCAATGTAGACAATCACAAAGCGGTTGAGGTACTCACGGAACACTTCGTTCATGTACCCTTGGAAGACCGCTGGAGCGTTGGACAGCCCGAAGGGCATAACCTGATATTCATAATGGCCAGATGGGGTGACGAACGCTGTCTTCCACTCATCTCCATGCCGTATACGGATCAAGTTGTATGCACTCCGAAGGTCCGGTTTCGAAAATATGCGAGCCCCACGCACCTGCTCCAAGGCAGCTGGGACCAGAGGAAGGGGATAACTGTATTTGACGGTTTGAGAGTTGAGATGACGATAATCGATGCAGGGCCTCAAGCCTCCGTCCTTCTTACCCACAAAGAAGAAACTTGAAGCGGCAGGGGAGGTCGATGTGCGGATGAACTGTTGTTGTAAAGCCTCCTCCACATACTCCTCCATGGCCTTCTGCTCCGGGATGGACAGTGGATAGATACGACCTTTAGGTAGAGTGGCTCCAGGTAGCAAGTCGATTGCGCAGTCCCATGGCCGATGAGGTGGTAGTTTAGTAGCCAGTTTCTTGCTGAACACATCCTGGTACGCCTGGTACTCCACTGGAATCTCTACTTGCTCTACTTCAGGGCTCTCAACCGAGGTGGAACAAACAGGAACTTTGGACCTCTTCTGAGGCATCGATGATGAAGAAGGGATTTTCTTGATGGATGACAAACAGGACAAATGGCAGGACTCACCCCAACGTAATACTTCACCAGATTTCCAGTGGAGCGTCGGCTGGTGTTGAACTAACCAGGGGCGTCCCAGGATGAGCTCAGCGGTGGACTCCTCCAGCACCATAAAAGAAATCTCCTCTGAATGAAGACAACCAACGCGCAGCGTCAGAGTAGGTGAACAGTGACGAATTCGACCTCGACCCAGCGGTTTTCCCTGGATGGTTTGTATATGGAGGTCTTGAGAATTGCGATGTTTGCGGATGTTCAATTTTTGGAGAAGCTGTGTGGAGATGAAATTCCCCGCCGAACCAGAGTCAATAAGGGCTTGCGCAGAGACACAAATATGAGAAGTTAATACATGCACTGTGGTGCGATTTAAAGCTTCAATTTTAGGTGAGACTTGAATTGTGCTTACCGCTGGGCATGGAGGTCGAACAGGGCAAGAGCTGAGAAGATGATTATCAGATGCACAATAGAGACAGAGTTTATGAAGAATTCGTCGTTGACACTCTGAAGCTGGAAGATGGGCGGAGCCGAGATCCATAGGCTCTGGTGCTGGAGGAGTGACTGATGGAACCGTGGGCGGAGGACATACAGTGGGAGTCGGAGAATCACAGGCTGATAGTCTTTGCGAAACTCGAATGGATTTTTGAATTAATTTCTCAGTTCCCAGACTGTCGTCGTAAACCACCATCAACTGACGAATGTTAGGGTTCAAACCATGACGAAAAGCTGTGATCAATGCTGCCTCATTCCAACCACTGGATGCCGCTAAAGTGCAGAATCGTGAGGAGAAAGTACTCACGGAAGATTGGCCTTGACGAAGATTGTAGAGTTGATCATGTACTGATAGATCGGCAGCTGTTTGACCGAAAACTTCTTTGAAGTGTTGTATGAAACCGGAGAGGGATTTGACGACTTCCGAATCCGAATTCCACAGAGACTGTGCCCACTGAAGTGCTTGCCCAGACAGAAGTGAAATGATGAAAGCAACATGAGCTGTCGTTAATGAATTGATGTTCTTGCATGGAGAAATACAAAGATACCTGAAGTAGAAACCCACTGCAGTCCTCCGCCTCACCGGAGAATGTCGCTGGTTGGGCCATGGGACACGCTGAGGCAGTGAACGAAGCAACGGGCACTTGAGGAAGTGAAGCTGAAGAGGTGTGTTGATGAATGGCGATCGGATTGACAGGTGAATTCGCTGTGGATTCCGAAGGATTCTGCATGGTGGTCTGATCTTCTGTCAGGTTTGGCATAGACGAAGCAGACAGAATGGTAAGTTAAATGCTTTAATTTGCAGAATGGATCGGTACAGCGAAACAGGTGAGTAAACAGTAAGTTGAATTTCAGATGATAGCTTAACTGAAGTGTAACCAAGTCTCTCTCTCTCTTTCTCTTGCAGATGATGATGAAGGAGTTCCTTAGAAGACGGAATGGTGACTGGCTGAGAAGATCGGGATCGAAGGTAGGTATACAGGTAAGTATGGCAGAGAGTCTGTGTCATGTGTAGACGAGATCAGACAATGGATGAATGTTTGTAGCAGGTATATATGGGTGAACTGATGATGAGGTCCAGGTGACGGTGATTAGTAATCAGGTGACAATGAGCGTGTGAATGACTGAGTGGGCGGAGTGAGGGAATGAGTGGAAGGAGATGGTGATGGAATCCTGACACCCTTTCAATAACAAAATGAGTACAAAACAAAAATGACAGTGATGAGAAAACAGTAAAGAAAGCATCTGATCATAGCGATGTGGATGTTTGCACGAGCTCTGCAATTCAGCACTCCAGTAAAGTCACGTCATGTTTATTTGTATACCACTTTATACAATATTGTTGTTTTTACTTGCGGATGTTTGACCTTGAGGGACTGAACAGAAGAAATTAACCAGAGAAGATTTCAACTCAAAGAAGTCAGAGCCTCAGATCTCCAAGTAGGGCTCACTGCATCCTGCACTGGACATCCAACCCCGCCCACATCCAAGTGTGATGTCAGAAGCCACGCCCGTGTCCAATATGTCACCTTGTGACTCCCCATCCCCATTCTGCCCCGGAAACCTGATTTTGTTGTATGTAGGTTTTGATTTGGTTTCAGGCATAAGGGTAGGTTGTAGGTGGGTTTCAGTATGTAGGTTCCAGATTAAAAGGGTTTTTTAGGTGTAACGGTGGGTTTTGAGTGGTTTTTGAGTGAGTTTCAGAGCGGTCTGTCATACAAAGAAAAATATAAGAGGAAAATAATTAGGTATGAGGGTTAAGTCTTCTAGATGCTTCTTCCTGTTTCAAAGTTATGTATGTATGTGATTTCCCCCCCAAAACCACTTAACCAGAAATCCCACCGTGCAGCTAATTTAATTGGTTAAGGTTTACAGTGACGGGTAGGTTTAGGGATCAGTGTTAGGGAATTAGTACTGTGATTGACATGACCAATTAAATCGTAAGAATCAGCTGCAGGGCGGAGTTTCCCCAGAACTGGTTTGGGAAAAAATCATGCTAATGAGAATGTGATGTATTTGGACATGGACGTGGCTTCTGATGTCACACTGGGATGTGGGCCGGGTTGTTCAACTAGCTTCATGCAACGGGCCTCAGGGGTCCGTTCTTCGTACGTCGCTAACTCACTTAGCTGGATTTGATTGTTGGCGATTTGGCATGATCTTGGATTGTTTGGTTCTTCAACACTCATCCTGGACTTGCTGTCATAGCAACAGGTACGCAAACTTAAACCTGCTCGGGAGCAGGCTTATTTCATGTTAACAGGATTAGACTGCGGCTTCATAAGCGGAGCTGATACGGGAAGTCTACCGCAGCGCGATAGTGCACTTTCAGAGATATATATTTTTTCTCGTGATCCGTGAGATTGTCGTTTTTTGTTGCTTTTAGGTTTAAAAAACAGTTTTAGTTTTTTTGTGGCATTTCCAAGCCACTTAAGACCCAATGTTGTAAAGCAGTTTTTTTTTTTTTTTTAGGCTATCATAATATTTTATGAAGATCATACAATCATGACCATGCCGGTTACAGTATATGTCACTCAGGCTTCACTAACGTGATTGGTACCATAGACTATAGGCTAGACCATAGACTGCCATCAAGGCCTCAATGAAGGGGATTATGTGAACAGAAAGGGGGTTCACAATGTAAATGTGCAGCCCAGTTACTATTGTGATTCTTAATATTCCAGATTAGTAATATCAAATAAAAAAAAGGCAGTTGACTAAAATCTTCCATATCACAAATGTGAAAGCAAAATGGCCAGGATCTGTGCATGACTTAAGAATTTTCAGAGATTCACATTTATGCACATTATTTGAAAGTGGTAAGAAAAGTTCCACAATTAAATATCAAGCTCACTGTATTACATACACTTATGCTGATCCTAACAGAACTGCATTTTTTCATAGGTGATTATGACATGTTCCTGCCTGCAGACAGGTGTTTTATGACCCCATTCCCTGACCCAAACCAGTTACAATGCAGCTCTAGCCAGGACAAGGGCACACAATGAAATGAACTTTGGCTAACTAAAAGGAAGATTTCAGTGTCTGAAAAGTCTGAGGGTTGCACACCTGACAGGGCCTGTGACATTGTTGCATGTGCCATATTACACAACATTGCTAAAAAAACCCCCACTTTTCATTAAATGTTTAATAAAAGACAAATATGCTTAGTTCCTTGAGTTTTATTTCAATTGTTCTTTGTAAAGAAAAGCCAGTGGTCAAGTGCCTGCAACAAGAGATATTAGACACATGCCTCATGCAACAAATAAAAAGGAAAAGTTGGCTATACACTGCCCACCTGTAGGCCTATGTCCCCTCTGTCTGTGCAGACTCTTCTGTAGGCCTTTCTGTAGATGTGGAATCCTGCAACTTATATTGCAGCCATAAAGCATACAAGTATAAATTAAGTAAAGTTATTTATGCACTTGCAGGTAGGCTAGTTCCTCCATATGACAATTATCTGAGAGGGTTTATTCACTGTCCAGTGCAATGGAAACAAATGGACATTACAAAGTCTTATACTTTCTTTCCTTTGGAAAGTTAGAAAATGTCCACTTACTGCACATATTTCAGCCACCACTTTCTTGGGAACAGATACAAGTGTTGGTGTATTATGTAAAAGTGCACAAAAGAGGAAAACACAATGTCATTACAATGAACTACACTGGGGAAAAATGTGATCAATAACTCATGGCAAAATATTTTTACATTAACATAAGTTTATTAGTTTTCACTTTCACAAGTCAAAGCAATTCATCATTACTCAAGATTTAACAGTTGAAAGGACTATACAGCCTTAATTTAATGCAGCAAAAATTATTTTACAGTGTAGGCTACTAAGATCTTTTCTATTTTTTTCTCAGCCTTTTTCTTGGTTGCTTTTATAAACAGAACACCATTTATTTAACAGTGCCTTTTATAAAAGAGACTATAATATAACTAAAAATTACCATTATGTAGAATATTTTTGTACTTCACTTTTATTTGTTCCCATGTTCTAGTGTGGTGACTGACATTACAATGCACAAAGTAATTATGCAATTATTAAAATACAAAAATATAAGCTAATAAGTGATAAAAAACATCTAACATGGCCACTTCTAACGGATTTAAATTGTCTGCTACTTTTTGCCAGCCCTCTCTCCTGGCTTTTGCAGACTTTGAGGTGTTCCCTGGCGTTTTGATTAAACATCAAAATTCCGAATAAACTTCGACTATTAGTTCTTGCTCTGCTGAGGAGAAAAACTGAGCGCGCTCTTTGGCCACGCTGAGCAGCCAATAGCAGCGTTGCTGATCAGTGTTTCTACTATCGATACACATCCCCTTTTAACCAGCGCATGAACGCGCAATTATCTCAGATAACTCAGTCCAGCGATACTAATCATATCCGGCAAGTGTGTTCGAAGAACCGAGTTAGCCAGATCATGATTCGCACGATGATATCATCTTGGATGTGTCATTTGATCTCGGATGTAATAAGCATGCAACGTACGAAGAACGGGCCCCTGAGGGTTGTTCCATAAAAGACGCTTAGAAAAGCGGGGATTAAACTCCACAACCGGACTTGAATGAGCCTAACAAATAAGTTGGGGCTAAAGTGGTTCCATAAAAGGTAATTGAAGTCCACGCAATCTCACTAATTTGATCCAGGTTTATCAAGTCTAGATAATTGCGTGTGCACGCGTTTTTGAAGCAGCCCTAGAGGTCGATCGTAGATCAAATCGATCCACCATCAAACAGCGTATATTTTATGCTGTTTCCCCCCCCCCCTCAGTGCAAAACTTACATTTTACAGTTATATTCTCCATCTGTAAATGTTAGAAAGTCATGCAAATGTATCCATTTTGCTGCTAATCTTCATATTGAACGAGCGCTGCTGCGCGCATGCGCGCCAAATAGGAGCGCAATAATTCTGACTAAAATATACATTTTGCTTGGAAAATTAATACGCGATATTTTATAACACTAGAAATATCTTCTAATTATAATAATTTATCTTTAGGATGTTGGATAAGTTGCAGTGAACTTCTAGCGAACAGAAGTACTTCAGTGAACAGAAGTAGCCTAATTCAGGGAAGTTTATTTTAAGAAACTAAATATATAAAGATACAAATATAGTTTTGGGTATAGGACCTATGCTACTTAATAAAGATGATGTATACTTATTTAGAATGCTGAGAATTCAGAATACTTTTTGGAGAAAGCAAGAATCCCCAGTTTTAAATGAGTAGATTTAGTTTCTAAAGTACATTATGGAGAGGATAACATGAAATTAAGAGCAAATGTATACATTTTGAAACGATATGTGCAACTCTAAAATTAAAGAATATTCCATAAAATAAAGGAATATATATTAGCCTACATTAACTACATTTTTATATAACCCTCCCTCCCTTTTATTTCTAGTTATTTGTTATTTTATTTATTGACTTATTTAATATTGAATATTTGATATTCAAATAATATTACTTGAATAACTATTAGGAATTATGTGTCATTATAAGAGTTTGATATAAATATGTGAATGTTACATTTGTATTAATATCTATTTATTGTTTTTTGTCTTTTCCCCCTTAAATCATATGTAAAAGTGTCTAACTACTTTTTGGTTATTGTTCTAATCATATGTTTTTTAGGCTATGTGTTGGTGGGTATTATCACAAAAGAAAAAAAAGTAGAAGGAAAAATAAATAATAAATGAATATTTATTGGGGGAAAATATGATGTCTTTAAAGGAACTGTCCATTTGTATAATTGTGTTAAATGTGTTTGAATTGAAAGCCACAATAAAGTACATACTATATATATATATATATATATATATATATGCTAAAATACTATTGGGACTGTTGTAATGGGGTAAATCAAATGTAGGCTAATATACTGTCAATTACTAAGCTCAGATTCATCTTACCAGTTAAAATTTATACTGTGTGTTTGTAATTATTTATTTTTAATTTTGTGATTTTAACTTCTGCTTTAAAAAGCTTTTTTTTAGATTGTGTTCTAATGTTCTTCTAATAATCATAAACATGTACTACAGCTGCCAAACAAAACCAGAGAGAAATGTATTCATAAATCTTTAAAACAATCTAATTAAATCTTGGGCACAAAACATTCAGCCAGTAAAAAAAGAAAACCTGTAGTATA
>NC_139975.1:15138719-15165719 GCF_963993115.1 Abramis brama
TATATTGTATTTATCTATCTATCTATCTATCTATCTATCTATCTATCTATCTATCTATATATATATATATATATATATTGTCTAATTTATCATTGTAGCCTTTAAGTTTATTTTCTTTATACTGTGTATTTATTTTTGGACTAATAGTGGTTAATAAAGTCCAATAATGGTATGAGAGAGTGTCACTGGTAATATCATTGTGTTCCTATTGGTCAGTGTTAGAGGATCTGTGTAACAGCTGAGGCTTAGCCTGACAGTTAGCCTGCCCTGGACCAGGCTAGTTTCCCAGCATAAGTTGCCAGGGTAACTGAGTTTGAACTATTTTAAGTTTGCTTTATGAAACAAAATCCACCGACAATAAGTCTGACTAACCAAAATAAGCCTGGCTTGTATTCTAATCTTGTTTTATGGAACAACCCTCTGGTCTCGAACATTTACACTGTTATTATTGGTGGGGATTTTTTTGTTATAATTTCAGCAGGTTACATCGCCACGCCAGTAGATGGTGAAAAGTCACTGAATCATTCCTTCAACCGATTCGTGCAAAACCACTGATTGATTCAGAAAAGAGGTGAGTGACTAAATTCGGAAAAGCACACTACCATACAACTTTTACTTTTCTGACATACTTTACATGGCAGAAATTATACAAATACTATGACAGCTATGCTATTCCAAATTCAGCCACTTGCTTAAAGTGAGTCATATCATTGCCTCAGACGATTCGTTCAAAAACACTGAGTCATCCAGGTACTAATCACTGCTACTGTGTTTTGATGGGGCAAAAATAGACAAGTAATATGTGACCCTGGATCACAAAACCAGTCACAAGTAGCACTGATATATTTGTGGCAATTGCCAAAAATACATTGTATGGAAAATACATTTCTTTTATGCCAAAAATCAAGTAAAAGTAAAGATCATGTTCCATGAAGATATTTTGTAAATTTCCTTCCGTAAATATATAAAACAAATATTTTTGTGAGTGAATGCAGCACAATCGTGAACATAAAAGGACAACTTTAAATTCTCAAAGTTTTGATTTTTTTGCACCCTCAGATTCCAGAATTTAAATATTTTCCAAATATTGTCCTATCCTAACAAACCATACATCAATGGAAAGCTTATTTATTCAGCTTTCAGATGATGTATACATCTCAGTTTCAAAAAATGTACCCATGTGGTTTTGTGGTCCAGGGTCACATATTGTCTCTATAATGTGTAAGTTACTTAATGTTATTGAACAATATCACACTTGTAATTGTTTTATCTGAAAAAAAAAAAAACCATGGGTGTACTGTACTTAACTTATTCAACTTTATTAAAGACAACCCCTTTTGTTCCGTATTTCGCAATATTTGATTTTGAACAACTACAGAGAAGTAACATGTTTGAGGTCTTCTTGAGGAGTCTGGTGAGGAAGTAGTGGCCAAATTGGTCCCAGTCAGTGATCTATTACCTGCTTCATCTTTGTTTTTGTTTTTTGAGTAAATCTCTTCAGTGCTTGGTAGATGCCAGCAGGTGACTTTCTCAGCTAAACTGACCTGGTTTTAGAGCAGGCGGAGAGTAAGGGGAACCAAACTATGATTGAGGAAGTGAGGATGCATTCTATGCTCTGAAGGACTTGACCACTTGATAGGTGAGATATGAAGAGTGGTTAAGTTCTCCATGTTTTATACTTTAAGAATGTCCCAAAGACTTTCTCTCCACCTGAGAAAGAGTAAATAAAATAGTAAGACAATATTAGACATACACACCCATTTTTTTGCTGGTATTTTTGCAGTCATAATTATCAACAAATCATATGCAAAGCATTGGCATGTTTATAGTTCTGAATTTATCTTTCTGACCAAGAATTACATCAATGCACCAGGCCCTGTCCCAGAGCTTTGCCTTTATTTGTTTTTATTTGTGCTCCCTTTAAACTGTAATTCTGTAGTCTTTGTGGCTCGTATTGTCCCACCAACAAAGGGGCATAAGCTCGGTCCCTGTGGAGGGACAGTGGAAAAATGGAGAAAGAAAAGAGAGAAGATATATGCAGCTTTTGTTTGAGTATTTGTTCGCTCAGGCACACTATTCCCACAAGACTAAAGCCCTAGCAGTGTGTTCTGTAATGTACACATCAATAAATAATGCATTGCAATGTTTGCACAAACTCTGTTTAGTTCTTACTACAGCCTCACACTGGAGTCATTGGCAATTAATTCTGTAATCCTAAACACCTTGGCTCTTTGAGATAATTATTACAATACCAGACATTTTAACATGCACAAACTTTTTTTTACTCTGTTCCAAGTTATTTGCTTTCCACCTTATTTGTGCACATTCAAATTTAAAAGGAAATAAAAGGCTATTTTACATCAGAGAAACTAAAATACTTTCACACTCAATGCTCAAAACAAAAAGATGCTTTTTAATAATTTAGATTTCCGTAAATACATATCAGTTATATAAGGTTTTAACTTTTATACTATATATATATATATATATATATATATATATATATATATATATATATATATATATATATATATATAGCCTATATATATATATATATTAGTAGTATAAAAATATATGTAGTATATAAGTCAAAACATTATATAAAAATAAAACTATATTTTAAACATGTTTTATTTATATAATTAAAGAGTGGCTTCTTAGGTTAAAACCAAACAAACCCAGCATCCATATAGTGACACCTCTATATTGACCATCTCCTTAAGTATGGAAGATTGCCTTTTTGTCTGTCATTTTTATTATAAATGATATTTAAAGGGTGACTTAATGTCTTGAATCCTCCTCATATAGGACCCAACAAGGAACAAAATATTGAATATAAGGTAATTTGATATAATATCTGATATTATATTAGGCCTATATATATTTAAAAGGCATGTTAATGATTTGGGGAACAGGGTAGGGTTGCACCAGCCGTTCGTAAGTTCTTTCTTAAATTGGAACGTAAAGTCCACAATAGAGGCTTAGTAACTACTAGCTAGTTTGTAACTAACTCTGAACTTTATTCCGTTGCACCATTTGTTCGTAAGGCAGAACGTAGCTAGTAGGTCGTAAGCTCTCCGTAAAGTAATGCGTAGTCGCATAATATGACGTTTAGCCTCGATGATCCAATAGCAGCCTTCAATGTTGTTGAAGATGTTGTGTTGAAATGGCGTGAATTTCAGTTTATCCTTTATTCTTTTGCCTCACGTTACTAACGGTAAAAATAAGTTTCCATTAAACACGATACTTGATCATGAATAGCATAAGTGTTTTTATATATAAATAACATTCAGAAACTGTATTTGAAATGAAATTAATAAGGATCAATAAATAAATATTGATACAAAAAACATAAGAAATTATGTTTATTGATTATGACTGATATTTGACATGCACAACATGGACTGATGCACACAGCGGCGCGCTGTTTAGGACGGGTTTGTGTTAAAGATAGCCGCTGACAAGGTAATCTTTTCACATAATGTTCTCTCTCTTAAAATGTAAGTGAGTGTAAATGTCAGCACAAATAATCATATATGTCTAAAGAATTGAAGTCTGTCAGGTAAAAGAAGAGCTTATTGATGCAGTTCAGTCTGTCTGATATTTTATTCCATCCGTTACTCCTGATCGGAGGCTGCCGTAAATATTTAGTTTATAAGTAGAGTTACGCTTCAACTAAGTTTAATGGTGCAACGCAAAAATATTTAGAAGTGCGCAAGTCGTAACTAAGTGTCCATTTACGTCAAAACTAGGCTAAGTTATAACTTGCGCACAGCTGGTGCAACGGGCCCCTGGGGCCTCATTTATAAAACTTTGCGTAGGATTTGCGTCAGAAGTGGCGTACGGATGAAACATAGGATGTGCGTACGCACAGAAATATTTGGATTTATAAAACCGTGCGCATGCACATTCTACGCAGTTTTCCCTTAATAAATCACAATCAATTCTAAATGTAGCACAGCTTTTGCGGCTTAATGTCACGCCCATAGTTGCCCATAAATAGTCTGTGAAACGCCCACAAGTTAATATTCATTGATTGCAAAATCATGGCAAACACAGAGAGGAAAACCAAGAAACGTAACTTCACAATGTGAAGTAGAAATTATCGTTGGGGAGGTAGAAAAGAGGAGTAAACTGTTGTTTGGAGGGCACAGTGTGGCATTACTAATGCCAAAAAGGCACTTGAGTGGCAAAAGGTTACAGACGCCGTTAATGCTGCAGCCTCACAACCTCGGCCGAAATAAAAAAGAAATGGTCGGATATCAAAGTCGATGCAAAAAAATGTCTAGCGCTCCATCGCCAGAGTGTGTCTGCCACGGGTGGGGAAAGGGGACACTGGAGCTGACCCCTCTTGATGAGAGACTGGCGGCAATTATTGGGAAATCCCTATTAAATGGAGTGGTGACTGAGGCGGAGGGGGACACTGACGCACCAGATGCACACACTTGCACACACTTTCACGTGTTTCTTCCATCTGCCGACGGTGTCGCCATTTCTCATTTCACCCGTTTTTGTGCGTACGCCTGGGTCAGAGTTTGCGTGAAGGACCGCACATTTTCCCGTCAAGTTTGCTTTTTATAAATCCCAATTATTACGTAGAGAGCGGCGTACGCCTTCTTTTGTGCGTACGCAACGTTTATAAATGAGGCCCCAGAAATGTCACATTTCCACTTAGCCACCATACTCTGCACTACACTTCCCAGCATCCCTCCTAGTCCCCACCTGCCCGTCATCTCCAATCACACACACCTGAACGTCATCATCACCCTCATCACTACCACTGTAAAGGCACACTCCTCACCACAGATAATTGTCCGACCTTGTTTGTTGTATGTGGACTCTTCCCTTTTGTCTCCACAGATCAATAAATCACTGTTCACCATCCATCTTCCTCTCCTGTGTCTGCATATCCGTAACAAGAAAAGTCAAATTTTTCTTAAGGGGAGATTTTATACCTGTTATGTTTATGTACCTGTTATGTCCTCTACCTATAATGTAACAATACAAAAAATGCCACATAAAAATAAAAACTGCAAGGGGCATTTTTAACAGGTAGTGAATCAGGCTCTTTGCTTTATGACTACCATCTGCAGCAACTAGAGGGCAGTAAATATTTCCACATCAGGTGGTCTATTGACTACCATTTTCCTATCTGCGTAGGTTAACACTTTGCACAGATCATTTTTATTTAGGCATAATGTCTTTTGAGTTGTGAATGAATAAAAATATCTATTTAATTGGTATGCTATTGATATGTTTTTATGTTCGTCTCTCAGTCAAAAGGGCATTTTAGAGTGGGAGAGATGAAAGGCATCCGCTTCTCGAAATAATGCGCAGCCAACAACATTAAGAGGAGGCAGCTGAAGCTAACATCCCTGAACCGAAAACACTGAGCTAAAAGAAAGAGATAGAAGGAACGAGAGAGAGAAAGCTAGAGACACAAGAGAGCAGACACTAAACGGCTGGCAGCCGGAGAAGAGGGGAGGCTCAAAGCCTGAGGAGACGTCTTTTGCATAATGACATGTTACTTCTCGTTTGGCGCTGCCATGGCCCAGGCCTCATAAGTGCTGCATCTGTTTACAAGCACACCACTTTTCCAAGTAGCACCCATCTATTCGACATTCATGAGATATCTCTTAAGAGTCCCCAGCTGGAAAAATTGAGACAAGAATAAAAACCCAAAGCAAACAAAAAAAACCCTAATCCATCTTTGCAGATTTCTTTCATATTATGTTTTCAGAGTTGATTGAGAGCCAAAAAAAGATAAAAGAAAAAAGAACAACAACAGCTTCCAGTGCTGACAGAAATAGAGCTGTATTCTGAACGTGACATCTGCTTTTGGTTTTGGTATTGTTGCTTGAGTGGTCCGGTCTCTATCACTTGAATGCTTAATTTGCTTTGCTTCTTGTTATATGCCCAAGGCTCAGCTGTTCTCCAGACCAATTCTTGACAAGTGGCACAGGAGAGAGACGAGACAACCGACAGCTAAAAAAGAGGCAGTGTGGGCAGCTGTTTAGGCTGTAGTCATCTGATCCATGAGTCACATTGTCATTTCAACAAGCATGTTCATCATGACCAGGGTAAGGTGTTCTCTACATGCTCTCTGTCACGGACTTTATGTTATCTACATTATGAAGCAAAACCAAATAAACAACACTCATTATAAAGAATCATTATTTCAAACATTTGTTTGGGGCCAATGGATAGAGAGATGGCCCCAGTTCCATATTTTTCATAGTATTGGCTTAAAATAACATGCTATTAGAAGGATATTAATGTATTTACATAGTTTCATATTATGCTTATGATACTAAGTCATAGCCTATAAAAAATACTGAATTCTGATGTACACATTCAAAAGTTTGGGGATGGTAAGACTACTCTTGCCTGCTGCTACTTTTTGCATTAGTGTTACATGATGCTTCAGAAATTATTCTGAAACAGTTGTGCTGCTTAATATTTTTGTGGAAACCATGATACTTTTTTTTGGTATCATGTATCAATTCTTGGATGTAAAGAAGGTTCAAAAGAACGGGGGTCGTCGGCGGGAGAGCTCCCACTATAATCCTCAGATCACCCTGCGTATTAACCGAAGTGGTTCACTGCGGTGCAGAGAGACCAGAACGGGGAATAACTGAGGTAGTGGAGTGTCAGTTTTAACATCGCAATGGTCATGTTCCCGCAGTGAAAACATGAACCATCAACGAATGCTGCCTCAGCCTGCCTATGACCCAGACACGTGAGGCAGTGATCGTGGCTGTCAGACAGGGCCAGGAAGCGACTGCATCTAGAAACACACGGGTGGAATACCATATTGAAATTTGCTCTTTTTTGTGCCCAGGGGTGAAATCGCTACACTTATCTGTGCAATTGTTGGGCGAAAACACAGCTGAATGTGCCTTTTTCTCCAACTGCAGAAGCATCTCCACTCAAAGCAAAGACAAATCACAGAGCGCTGTAAATTAACCCCTCGGCTCTGAAGCAAGAAGCTGAATGAGTGAGTTGCCGGCCATATATATACCCATATATATATATATATATATATATATATATATATATATATATATATATATATATACATATATACCCTTATATACCCGTATGTCCGGGGGAGTGGCTTGCCATGCAAATCTCCCTCGTCAATCTTCATTGGCCCGTTTTCTTACTACCCGAAGGTGATTGGGCTCCCAAGTGAGACCCCATAACTTCAGTCATCGATGTAACGTCGAACGAGACTGACAGAAAGGGAACGGCGTTTATTTGAAATCGACATTTTTTTGTAACATTATAAATGTTTTCTTTACTGTTTCTTTTGATCAATCCTTGTTGAATAAAGTAAAATAACTTTTCACTGACTCCAAACATTTGAATGGCAGAGTACTTGTACATTGCATTTTAATTTTACTTAATGTATTTTGATGTGGGAGGAACAAGTAAACATTTAACTAAACTTTAACTTCTTAAATTTAGCTTTGGTTGAACATAATATTGTTTTATCAACACAGATTTACATTTTTTTTAAAGTGCCCCATTATGTTTTTTCAAATATTACCTTTCATGCAGTGAGTAATATAGCTGTCTGTGAATGTAAACGGTCTGCAAAGTTGTAAAGTCAAAAGTGCATGATAAATAAAGTTATTGTCTCCCAAAAGAAAGAACCGCCTAAACGAGTCATCTGTAATTCGAATCCCACTGCGTTATGGTTCTACATCACTAGATAACACATTTGCATAATGCCCGCCTATGTTGTACATTATCCGCTCGCTTCACGAACAGCTTGACCCGCCCTTCAATGTGGCATTTACAAAACGCTTGCTCTTGAAAGATGGGTCAGTACCCAGTATATTTGGACCAGCTTGCTCCTCAGAATCACTTCCTCTAAGTATGATTGATTAATTATTGATGTATATATTTTCTACCGAGTGTTCAAAATATGTAGTTTTGTGTTTTATATTGTTTATGTCTCTGGCTAACCGGCTTACTCTCGTTATTACTGTCTTACTGAAATACTTCTGCTAATCAGCTGTGGGCCCACTATTACCTAAAATTGTGTCTATATATTAATGCAGATTGTCTGTCGTTCTTACTACTTTGAGTAATGAAAAAGCATTGAGCAATATATATATCTATATTTTTTTTTACAAACTTTAATGTTACATCAGTCATTCACAATTTCACATTAATGCCCGGCTAACATATGTGCTGTTATTGATACAGTTAATGATGCAGTTCCCACATGAGCACCACAATAAATTAGAGATACACATCGGTTTGTTGATAGACATACACTTGTTAATGCTGATGGTGAGGAATTACAGCTGCAACATCTCATAATGTACCTCAAACTAAGTAGCATAAATGTCTTGCTCAAGTCGAGAATCATTCAAAAATGTGGTGATGTGCAATGTATATTATGAAAAGATTAAAGTGTTTTTTGACCTTTGATGCATGTAAACCTGTTGTAGGAGACTTCCAAAACAAAATTAGGAACCTTTAAAATAGCACTTTAATACAAATAATTAAAGAACAATAATTGGCAGACCAGCAGTACTGCCATGGATCTCCTGTTGAAGACCTTTGCTTTAAGTCATACAATTCATTTAATTACTAAAATTATGTTGACAGGTATCCAAACATACATTTCAGGACCACCCCCCCCCCCCCATATCTGCACGTAGAGGAGATAAAATAACACTCGAAGCGGCACCCTGTGACTCACATTCATCAGTTCTCCATATTCCTAGAGATCAGATTACCATTTTATGAGTTTCTCTGACTATTCTGACAGTTATGAGTTTAGCGTGATTCATTACGGTTAGAAACAACACACACACACACACACACACACACACACACACAAACAAACTGATGAGGTAGCCTGAATCCAACCCTGATATAGCTGTTTTACCATGGAAAAGATGGAGTGTTGCCCAGTAACGAGACGTTAGCTTTGAGGGCCTGGGCTTGAAAGACGAATTATTGTTTTTGCAGGATGATGGAGGAGACAGGAAAAAAACAAAGGAGGAGGGTTAGAGGGGATAGCTAAGTGACTAATCGTGTCAAATAGCTCATCGGAAACAAACCCACATCTTTAGATGCACACGTTATGGTTTTAATGAGGCAAAATGACACCGGCAGATACCAAACAGACCACTTGATGGCAGCCAAGCACAAGCTATGGGAAAGAAAAGTCTAGCACGTGATGGATCATGCCACATCTGACATCTAAACTGACAGACTGAGTGGAGGAACAGCTTTACTGGGCATCCATAATGTATGTGATTGCTCATGCCATTACAACTGCATTCCTTTCAGATTGACCATATAGACCAAGTTACTCACTGTTGCGAAGGAAGTCAGGAAGACACAATGAGCTTTGAAAGACATATGTTACTTTGAAAATGTTATTAGGAGCTCATCAACTTTCAAAATGTTCATCAAATGACATGCAGTAACATGATTTTCCATAATTCTGTCTTTGCAACATTTATATGTAGTCACTGGCAGTTGGCGAAGAGACTCTACATCCTTTCCTGTCCCTCCCAAAAGCAATGTGAGTCTTCACAATACTCTTTTTTTATGTATTTTGCATAATGTATGATTAGGCTTTTTGATTTTCATATTTAATATTGGCGACATGACTACATCTATCATGCTTTTTTCTCTTTCCCTCATTCTTTATGCAATTTTACCCTCTCTCTTCAGAAATACAGTAGCTTTGCACACGTTTCAGAGAAAAGAACAGCTTATCTTACAATGGAGCTTAGAGGAAATATGTCTGGAAAGATTTCTGCATATTTTCCTCTTCCGTTTTCATATCTGTACAAGCGGATTGTTACTTCTCTATCTACCTATTGAGTCTGGTTTATTATTTGCTCCACTGTATTCGGTCACTTTCACTGTGTCATCCATTTGTTATTCGGAGTATAGTATACCTGTATACTATACGGTATACTATATTTTCGGAGAACTATTATACCTGTTTAAGTGAGACTGACAACATGACCACTCGAAAGGTAAGCCCACAATTTAAAACAAAGCCACCATATACTCTCACACATATGAAGTGCCACATTGTAAAAACATTTTTTTTTTTTAATAACTAAGAAATATTTTTACTGGAAAACAAGACAAAATACTAATTACTTTTTTTTTTTTTTTTTTTTTTTTTTTGCAGTGCAACAAAAAGGCTGACTTGCCAATTTTATTCTATTGTGAGAAGAAACATGACTTAAAATAAAATAAACCATCTCCCTGAGACATACCCCTTGTCTCCTCATTAGCCTGCTGTGGAACACCACATCCCTTCCTTGGAAACAATGCTCGGGCCTGTGGTCACACCAATGGTTGCCTTAATTTGCTGTGGCCGGGGATAGGATGGCCTCCGTGGTCAAGTTGAAAGACAGTAGCTGAAAGGAGAGGACAGCGGTTTGGATCTGTTAGATTGCAGTCCTTTTGTGCTTGCTTTTCACTTTCCTTATGATTGGCTTTGCTGCTGTATGATGACTGGTGAAGTTCGGTAAGTCAAAACACAATAGTTGTGGATGTTGAACTGAAATGCAACAGATGACATGGAATATGCACTTTTTACATTGCTCATGAAGGTAAAACTTTGGCATGTTTGTACAACACCACAAAAATAAAATAAAATATATGAAAAAAAAGAAGAAAAAAAAAGATAATAATTGAGTATAAGTAACTTTAAACAGTTTAAAACTATATATAAATTTAAATATTGCTATGCAAAGTTTTCTTTATTAAATCTGAGAAAGTTTTTCTTCATAGTGTAGTCTAAATGACAACAAACTGAGAGGTGTGCAATTTTTTGTGTTGTTGGATTCATAATTATAGATTTAACCTTTTAAGTGTAACAATAGAACAGTTGTGAAACCAGAAAGGTAATTTCAGACAACTGCCAAATATGAGAAAGTTTTATTTGGTTGAACTTTTAACCTGTTTGATGTTTGCACCAGCTGTGCAATTTTCACAGGTTTGTGCTTTTTTTGTTTGAAAACCTGTTCAAGCACTCTTGAAGGCTACTCTTAAAAACATCTGATTAAAACCTGTTATTGTCTGCACTCTTGCACCCTTGAATAGTACTGGCAAGTTCATGATTTTTTTTTCTTTCTTTCTTTCTGCGTACAGATGGAACTAACAAACAGAATCCAATGCGAGTCTGGTGATGAGCGATTTTCTGGTGAAAAACATCCCATCCCATCATTCCGTATCAATCAAGGTGTAAAGAAAGTTTAAGTAACTGATTCCTCCTCAGGCAACAGTGTGCTATCTGGAGCAGCGTGTTTGTGTAGCTCTACCGTGCTAAATGTTCTGCTCTACCTTTTTATCAAAGAGATGTGAGAACATCTCCACACCCCTGCACACCACAGCTCAGCAGCTATCTGTGGCAGGGATGAAAAAAGAGAGGTGTATTACAACTGAGGATTGACCCCAATGAACCCTGGGCGGAAGTGAGACAAATCAAAAGAGAATGGAGTGTGACTGAAGTTGTTTTACTCTACTCCTGTGAGTGCACTGAGCTCTCGATATGAGTGACAAGGGCTGGCATCCTGCTGGAATGTCTGTGAATCGACATGCCACTCACACGCAGATAACACCCAATAACCCGCTCCATTGTTATCTACTCTTTAATTCCCAACTCTCTGTCCGAAGCTATTCAGTGGCTCCTCATAATCCTTGCGTCTTATTTTCTCTTCTCTGACAAGCCCGTGTACGATTCCATTTGCTCCCTCTTTTGGCTTCTGACCGAGAGGCCAAAAATCTTCCCGAGGCCGGGGGATCAAAGCTTACTGAAATGTGTATGACCTACAGATAAGTCTCTTTCAGCATCAGGTCTACTTTCTCCTCAACAGCCTGTTGCAATTACTCATCAGCAGGGCCGCACAAAAAGATCCAGATTTCCACGGAATTGGTAACCTTGTCAATTGTCAAAAAGTTCTACATATAGGCTACTACACGGCTCTCTAGAAAACTCGATTCTGATTGGTTAGTCATGGCCTTCTGAATATAGCAGAGTATTCTTAAAACCTATACAAGTTAAAAAATAAAAATATAATTTACTATTTGATTTGAACTGACCCTTCACAGGGAGTTTGATTGACAGGTGATCTGACCAATCATAATCCGCCATCTGCCGAATCCGCCATTTTTGTCCGACAAAGCAGTCAAGAGAGTTAGTAGATTAACGTTGGAGGATTAACGGTGTGTACTGATGTCTTTCCGTGGTTAAAACAACATTCCTTCTTATGTTCTTTCATGTTTATTTGATGCTATAAATCAACTAGAAGGAAGAGATGATCACGAGCAGCTTTAAGAGCAACAAAAGGGTATTTATTGTTTAAATTTCTTTAAAAAATGACCAAATTTTAAAGTTGAGACTTTGTTTCATATCAAAAATAACCTGGTCTGTCCTGTCTGTCGGCGCATTGTCAGTGTCTTCTTTTGCTCCTTCACTGTGTGAGAACATGGTGTGTGGCGTGAGAGCGGCGTGGCATGTCGGACATAGCAACAGTAACTAAAGGGGGCGGGTCTTTGCAAATGGTCAGTTGTGTTCAAAATATGTGCTACAAATGAATGAAAATAAATATAAATATACTTAATATAAATAAATAGTTATATTAAATATAAATTGGATGTCATTGTCTATCTATCTATCTATCTATCTATCTATCTATCTATCTGTCTGTCTGTCTGTCTGTCTGTCTGTCTGTCTGTCTGCCTGCCTGCCTGCCTGCCTGCCTGTCTGTCTGTCTGTCTGTCTGTCTGTCTGTCTGTCTGTCTGCCTGCCTGCCTGCCTGCCTGCCTGCCTGGCTGTCTGTCTGTCTGTCTGTCTGTCTGTCTGTCTGTCTGTCCGTCTGTCCGTCCATCCGTCCATCTTCATAATGCTTTCAGCAACCAATGAGAGTGCAGTACTCTTGGCTCCATGTAACATAATTTACAATGTTTAAATCTATTCCATCGAGATTTTCTCCAAAAATAAGAATATGAATAGTGCAGAATATGAAAAAAAAAAAAATGTCATTCATCATCGGTGCATCGGTGGTCTCTGCATACGAGTTTGAGTATGTGTGTGAAAGAGAGAGTGTTTGTGAAATGCTGTCCGTATGAAAGATTACCCGCTCTGAGAAGTATGCATTGAAATTCACGTGTTTAGTAGTGCATATGATTTATCTGCAATGTGTGAATATGTTTATCTTCTCACTCTGTATTGTTTATAAAGCTAGAAATAGCCTTGAAGCAAAAATTCAGGTACAGAAAAAAAAAAAAAAAAAAAAAAAAAAAAACGAGACATGTATTAGTGCCATTCTGCTGTAGCATACAAACTGTTGATTCATGTCTTTAGGACTAGCGTGACTCTGGGCTCCATTAGACGTCTAACTGATGGGACAGACTATTGGAGACAAAAGTTGGCCCACTTAGATCTGTCTTAAAGAAAGTTCTTGGTCAGACAGAGCTATTGATGTGATGTGTTTTTCTTTTCTCTCTCCACTGCCATTCCCAGGAGCACTGGAATACCCAAAGGGGGTGCGCGCTCAATCTCTCATCCCTTTGCACTCTTCCCCTGTCACTCTTTCATTCATTGTCAGTCCTTCTCTCACTCACGTGTGGACAGGGTGTTTCCAAACCTCATGTTCTTCCTAGCGTTTCATCCCAGGCTTATTTATTTATGGTTTCAGCTAACTGACAAATGCAGGTGGTTTCTATGAAGCTCTGATGTCCCCTGGCACCACACGCTCAGTGTTTGCATAAAAATCACCTGAGACTGCCAAACCAGAGACGGTGAACCAAAAGCAGTTCTTCCTGTGCACTTGGGTCAGTTCCCAAAAAGAAGAAGAAAATAAAAAAAATAAAAACAGCTAATTTTTGATAGGTTCTAATAGCTTCCATCTTACTTATAGTTTTGTAATGAAAATTGGCCTAGCTATGAGATGAAAGAGAGAGTTCAGTATCAAAAATAAATTTCGTGTAGAAGCCAGAACTCATTAAATCCCACAAGGACAACAGACCATAGTATTGACTTCAAACTGATCATGACCTTGACTCATAATTCAAATAATAATTAAAATTCATTAAATCTGCAGTAATATTGCAGCCAACACAGTGAACAGGGAAATATCCCTCCATTGAATGCAATATGAAAAAACGGAGCAATTCCAATAGGGTCCTCACACCATCAGTGCTCAGGCCCTAATTTAGACAAATAGCAGCCAAACAAAAGATTCTGATTATACCATTAATTGACTCACACTAAACACAGTTTTCAATAAACCCTGTTGGAAGATCCAAAACCTAAATTCTCAAACTGGGGACAGAAAATGTCCTATGTCCTAATTAATTGATATTTTTGCAACAGTTGAAAAGCAAATATGAGGTCTTATTCAGATGATTGCTTGTTTGTGAGTATGCAAATACTCAAACAACCTCAACCAATATTTAGCTTCTCAGTATTTAGCTTCTCTGGCCTCAAGTGCATTTTATTTATGTTTTCACTATGACAACATCTTCATTATAATCCAGTCATCTATAGAATAACTATAGCCTACCAGAGCCTCAATGGCCATTCAATTTTGCCTCAATTCATCAATATTCTGTTTAAGGATATTATCATCCAAGCTGAAGACCATACAAATGTTTTTTATTGGTTTTGATTAGAGAAGACTAGATTTTCAGAGCAAATTTACTTATAGTTAGTAAAATATCTAAAGTGTATTGTTGAAATAAAGTGTTAACCAGTAAACTGCAAAAGCATTTCTAAAATATTTAATCTCTGATTTCTTAAAGACTGAGAGACAGACTTGTGAGCTAAAAACATATATATTTTTTAAAATCATGAAAATAAAGAGAGGTGTTTTAAATTAAAATTCTGTCATGTGTTCCTTTGTTAGCAGTGATGGCTAAGGTGAGTGCATTATTGAAAGATTAAGAGTTTATGAAAAGAATTGTGGTTATTGTGCTGAAACGAATTCAAATGAGATTGCACAGTCAGACAGCCAGCTGCAAGCATATTAAACATTTCTGGCAATGACAAGTTTTTCATAAATCTCTTAAATGTTCTTTTTAATCAGGAGTGAAAAGCTATGTACCTTTATCTCTTTCAAATGTAATGAAATGAAGCACAAGCCATTTTGCTTTCTGAATATTCAATCCATGGAAAACAGTGGCATATTTATCAGATTATTTCACAATGTAGAATATAATGTGATTTCTGATTGATAATATTTTCCAAATACAATGCAAATTATACAAATGTGGTTTACAAAAGTGGCAGTACATTCTTTATGAAGGTAACATTTATAAAGCATGAATGAATGTTAAGAGGTTCATGAAATAAAATAAACAGACTTCGTGACAAAACAGGCTGTCTTGGACAGATCTCACTATCTCAGGGTATATATATAAAGGCCCTGATTTTCTAAAATAGAGTGCAAAAAATAAAGCAAGTGCAAAAATTACTAACATCTATCGAGGATTGCAGTTGCACTGCTGTTTTTACAGATGTCCCATAATGAATATGTCATTTGGGGAGTACGTTCGTGTAAGTGCAAATAGATTTTAGAAATTAGAAATGATAACTGAATTTGTAAATTAATACCATTGAAAAGCAGGTACTAATCTGCTGTCTCTGTGGGCCAAAGAGGTTCTCTGAGGTTCTATCACTCTTGCTCACAATGGGTTTCTTTTTTAAATTAAAATTTAAATCTTTGTAATCTGTTGTAGCAAGGTTTGTCGTTCAGGGAAGAAGGAGGCGGGAACCGGCAAACGTTTCACAAACCCTCACGGATGACTGCCGCACACACATAAACAAAAACACAATGTAAAAGTCCAGGCCTGGTCCTCTCTCATCCTTCACTGTCATCCCTCCTCCTTTTATGCTTCCGAAGCTTCTCCGTGAGAAACTCGAGACCTGTGCGCCTCGCAGGTGACGTTCATTATCAATCACTCCACCGGCCTCTTTCCGTTCTCTCACGGTTCTCGGCCCCGCCCTGCTTGCCACATACACCCATCACCCCTTTTTAGACTGCGCTCTACCCCCCTGCCACGGCACCTGGGGGTAAGGACAGATGAGGCGAGAGAAAAGGAGACGGAAGTATGAGGAGCGACAGAGATGAGAGAAGGGAGAGAGGAAAAGAAGAGAAAAAATCTTGGTCCAGTTCCCAAAAAGCACTGCCACCCGGTCCCCCACCAGCTGGGTGAACTCCTCTGCGATACCTGCCGGTGGTGCTGGATAGCCCTTGGTGGACGGCTCGACACTCCTCTGCCGCCTGGTGGACAGCGACGGTTCCTCCGGGATCGGGCAGCTGGCAGGAGTCCTCCGTTCCCTTCTCCTCCCATCATGGCAGACAGCAGCAGGTTCCGGACTCAGGGAAACAATGGCACGGACGGACGGCAGCCGCCCCTTTCAGAACCCAGGCGGCCCGCAGTGAGTTCGTCAAACCCTGGGTATTTAAGATTCAGTGACTTGAGTTGCTTGGCTAGCATTTGGTATTAACATACATAAAACCGGCTTTAAATATGGGTTTGTCTAACGGCCAACCTATTTGCATGTGTTTTGCATGCTTACAAAATGCACAGCAATTGTTAGATTGCACATCCACATGTCCTATATTATTGAACATTAAAATGTAAGATGGCATGCATACCCTGCTGAAAAATCCAGTATGGCTGGTCACCAGCATAATGTATGTTTAGCACACTAAGACCAGCTTGAGATGTTAGTTGCTGAGTTGCTGGTTTTCTGGTCCCCAGCATATGATACTGGTGTGCTGGTGGACAAGAATATGTTGTCTTTTGGATGTTGGTATGATCCCAGCAAAAGCAGAACAAACGTTGTGTGTGTACAAAAGTTGAAGTGTTCAGTGTTCCCTTTATTTGGTCACTTGACTTTGGTTAATTACTTCATTTCAGCAGTTGCTGAAAGTACATGTTGTCACTGTTGTCTACAATATGTCATGCTCTTGAGTGCAATGACATTCTTTTTACTATGTGCCTTTTACATTTATTCCTTTTACTAATTTTACAACTTCATTGGGGTCTGCATTTTGACACGCAGAAGTTCCCAAATTTGATGCAACAGAGGATAAGTACAACATTGTTACATGCAGCCTCTTGAATGAACTCTAATTCAATATATTACCAGTTAGACTTTTTTTATTCTATTAAAAATTTCAGATGATGATGCTGATTCACCAGCTAGACCTTTACTATATCAGCACTAACCAGCATAAACCAACTTGGTCCAATATTGCATTGATGCTGGTTTATGCTGGGGTTTTCACCAGTGTTTAATTGACTGTCTTTTGACAATAACAAAGGTGGAGGTTGGATAACGCTATTCAAAAGCAGGTGCTATGACAAGTGGATTGTGATAAATTTCCATCCAGATTAAACAAGACCTTCATATTCGTGAGACATATAGGAGACACAAATGCTGTCACGTTTCCACATTTCATACAGTTTCTCATGGATAATACAAACCATTTACCCAAATTATTAATATGAATATTTGCCCACAGTTTCAAGGCCATTACAGTGATCCAGACAGGATTTGATTTAATTTGGCCAGATTAGATGCAAGCAGACAGTAGGTTGAGACGAAAGGGTTAGGTGATTAGGAGAGATAATCTTGGTCTGTGGGTGTGATGGAGATGGAGTGAAAGGTTGTATTAGCCCGTGTTTGCATATGAATACTCTCCAGTGCAGTCAAATGAGCTGATGACTGTTTTCCCAGCCTCGCTTCCTTCCAAAAGGTGGTGAGAGCTTCAGAGAAAATGCCAGACCTTTTGATCACACTCTGAGTAATATCTTGACGGTGGCTGCTAACTTCACCTGCATGCATAAATTATTATTAAAACAACATTAGAAGCTGTTTCAGTGTAATTGAAGTGTATGTCAATGGTATTTCTGTAACAACTCAGGTTGTGTTGCCCTACAAATCAAAATTCATGTCATGTGAACTAAGAAGCATGAAATTAACATTTAAAAAAAGAGGTATGATACATATATAATGTTGGAGACTGGAGGGATCTTTCATTGTGGACCATTGCAAACTGTAAATTGTATAGTGTTACAAAAATTACAATGCGTGCACACACACACACACACACACACACACACACACACACACACACACACACACACACACACACACACACACACGCACACACGCACACATTGAAAACAGCTGTACTGCTTAATATTTATTAAGATGTATATATATATATATATATATATATATATATATATATATATATATATATATATCAGTAAGATGTATCATGGTTTGGGTATTCTCAAAATGCATAATAATAAGAAATGTTTCTTGAGCACCAAATATATTAATATAGAAAACAGTTCTTTGAAATTGCTATAATATTTCAGAATATGATGACAATATTAAAAAGGTTATTTATTAAGGTTCTGTATAGCACTTTCAAAGCATGGACCTTTATGTAACCTTGTAAAAAAGTTAAAAGAATCCTGATCAGGAACTATTTTGTATGTGGAATTTTAGTTTGCCTTTGAGGAGAAAGCAATGCAATTGTCAAAATTTAGAACTTTCTTCAAGGAAGTTTTACACTCAGCTGCATGTGGAAGCACAGATGTCTCCAAATGGTCTACAACCTGTTAGAAAGACACATTGGCACTGAACCCAAACCATGTCTAAACATCAGGTACAGAGAAGCATCAGTTACCTGTAGTTGACTAATCTGCAAAAATTACAATGACAATGACTCTTTTCAAAAGCAAAATCACTTGCTGAAAGCTCAAAAATGTTTTTTGTGCACATACTATTTTAAAGAGACAAGTTATCATGACTATCCCCTTCTAGTGAAATGTGAAATACCCAAAGCAAGTATTATTTTTTATCGTCTTTACCACAAATAAACTGTACCATTTGTTTATGAATAATGCTCATCCACGCCAGCTGTCTGGCTCTTTTATTAAAATCCATTCTAGCTCACAAGCTCTCAAACACTTTTCCTCTTCCACCTCTTTCTCCATATCTACCTCCCTCTTCCCACTCTCCTGCCTTTAAATCCTAATAGGTCTGACAGTTTTATTTTCTGTGCTGTAGATAAAATCATTATTGTCATATTCGTCCGCCTCGGCTGTCAATGCTTCCACTGCATGCAGTTATTTGCGGAGGGCCTTCAAGCTGTCGTTTTGGGGATTGATGGGCCCCTGATGGAATCCTACTAACTCGGTAGCTCAGAAAGAAGGGGAGATGGACTGCCAGACTGACCCGAATAAAGGTAAGACACATGGGTGTAAGTGACAGGGCGGGATGCTTTTATGACTAAAGAGGAAATGATGCCGCCATATGCTATTAACTTTGTACAGTAATCCACAGTGCTTTATTTCAGATGAGCTAGAATGACCCAGATGATAGCTATAAAAGAGCATTATGCTTTGTAGGCACCCATGAGAATACACTACTGAATAGTCTGTGCGCCCTGTGACAGACCAGTGCTTCATAAGCCATTGTTGGCCTTGTGTCTTTATCTGAGCCAATACACAATGAGTTTGGAATCACTGAACAATGAAGTGCAAAGAAAGGTAAAGCATAATCAGTTTCACACTTTGAATGTCGAACGTTTCTCGTTTGTACGTTTGGTGGGCCTATAGTCCTTCAGGCATATTAATGAGCACTTCACTGAAAAGCACGAGAACATTGCCTAGGCTTCAAGGCAGCGTTGGATGCCAGCCCCTGAAGTACCACCACGCTGTGTCCTTCACTGAATGTTGCTAAAAGTTTGATTTAGCGAGCTGAGCGGGGAATTTCAAAGAGCATTGTGCAAGCTCTTATTCTCAATTAAATGTGAGCAGCCTCCCTTCTTATACAGCTGCAGATAATGAAAGAGAATTACGCTGCGCACTGCTCCTTGGTCGCTTTTATGGATCTCTATCCCATATGGACACTGTACTGGGCTTAATCAGATTCATAAATAAAACATGCCTGAGGCCCATGGGCAAGGACAGCACCATATTCACCACAGCTCCACAAAAAATTTAGATCGTGAAAAAAGGAAAAACTTTAAAGATGTGTGTGTGAGCACAAGTGAGAGAGAGTGGTAGGAACTGATAACCTGCTAAATTAATGAAGCTTTTTTTTCCTCTGGAACAAACTGACAAGGGAAGCTACCGTGACCTTTGACCTATCTTATATGCATGCCTTGGAGGGCAGCACATCTCACTAAGAAGCAAATTAGCTAATGCTAATCTCTCTATAAGACAGAACTTTGTGTCTATTCAAGGCCAAGGAGCGAAACTGCAATCACCTAAGGAAGCAAACTGGCCAAACACATCTGTGTCTTTAGCCCTGGCCAAAACATTGTGCTACCAGTGGGAAAGGGGTGAAATTTGAAGGAACATCTGGATGATAATTTATGACCAAGGTACCAGGTGTTAGACACCCTGTAGTCTTGCATAGCCAAACTTTCAGATTGACGGCAGAAGGTCTGGACTAGCAGCTTTCATTGGCCAAGGACCACCCAAAAGCAGTCTGACTGACATGTAAAGCAACCAATCACAATTAGTTTTGTTCAGCGTCATCAGACATGGGCAGTATTTCAATTAAATGTATTTTAAATACGTATTTAATTACTTTAGTGTATTTTGTAATATGTATTTTGCAGGTGTGGAAAAAATAAAATGTAGTTTGTAACAAAATATTTTGAGGGAGTGTATTTAGAATTTAGTGTATTTTATTTATTTCAAATACTTAAATACTTAAGAAAAATCACCATATGCTATGGGTGACCATATTCCAGGACATGTCTGGCCGGGATTTCGAGATCGCCCAAAATATCCGGGATACGGCTTTTGCTTTCTCGTCGCCATATTCATTTTGTTTACATGCACACCTTTTGATTCAGTAGGACTGAATTAATTCCGATTGGTGAATCTGAATGTAGTGTTTACATGAACGTTAAACAAGTGATCGGTTGATGTGCGTTTTAGCATTGCTAAGAAAATTCCTGTGTTTTCGTCTTAATCGGGATCCGTGTGAAGCAGAATGCATGACCTGCAAAGCTGTCACGAATAATGTAATAATGTAAACATAATGAATGGTGACTGTAGAAAGCAAAAGCCGAATCCCGGGCATTTTGGGCGATCTCGAAATCCTGGCCAGACATGTCCTGGTTAAACAGGACGTATGGTCACCCTACCATATGCTTATCACAATAGTGAATGATTTGGCCATATTTTCGGTCTGATGTTGGCAATGGCAATGTCCAGGTTAGATGCACGAAAATCACGTGACACCCTGTAGACCGGGCTCCCTCCAAGAAGTGAATGAGTTTTGAACACAGGAGAAGAAGTGGCGCTGCTCCTCTTAAAAACGGCATTAAAGGGTTAGTTCACCCAAAAATGAAAGTTCTGTCAGTAATCACTCGCCCTCATGTTGTTCCAACCCCGTAAGACCTTCGTTCATCTTCAGAACACAAATTAAGATATTTGTGATTAAATCTGAGAGCTGGATCACTCCTCCATAGGCTTCTAAGACATTATAACTTGCTTGCCCAGAAAAGTTATTAAAGATATCGTTAATATAGTCCAAGTGACTACAGTGGCTCAATCTTAAAGGAGAAGTTCACTTTTAAAATGAAAATTCTGTCATCATATAATCACCCTCATGTTGTTTCAAACCTGTATGAATTTCTTTCTTCTGCTGAACAGAAAGGAAGATATTTAGAAGAATGTCAGTAACCAGACAGTTTTTGGGTCCCATTGACTTCCATAGTATATTTTTTTCCTACTATGGAAGTCAATGGGACCCAAAAACTGCCTGGTTACTGATATTCTTCTAAATATCTTCCTTTCTGTTCAGCAGAAGAAAGAAATTCATACAGGTTTGAAACAACATGAGGGTGATTATATGATGACAGAATTTTCATTTTAAAAGTGAACTTCTCCTTTAAGTTTATCAAGCGACGAGAATACTTTTTGTGCGCAAAACCCCCCCAAAAATAACGACTTTATTCCACTATTCATTTCCTTCTCTCTGGGCCTCGAGTTAGTTCACGTAGTGTTTTAGCGCAGCGCGTCTGTGTTGTACGTCACACACATGACCAGCGTCGGCCAATAGTGAGCCTACGTGTGACGCTTTATAAACTTAAGATTGAGCCACTATAGTCACTTGGACTATATTAACGATGTCTTTAATACATTTTCTGGGCCAGCAAGTTATAATGTCTTAGAAGCCTATGGAGGAGTGAGCCAGCTCTCAGATTTAATCAAAAATATCTTAATTTGTGTTCCGAAGATGAACGAAGGTCTTACAGGGTTGGAACAACATGAGGGTGAGTAATTACTGACAGAATTTTCATTTTTGGGTGAACTAACCCTTTAAGATTATTGTGGGAGTATTTTTGTATTTTCAAAATACTAATTACTTGTATTTTATTTAAATACATTTTTCACATCAGTATTTTGTATTTTATTTTGTTACATTTCATGAGCCAGTATTTGTAGTTTGTAACAAAATAGTTTTTGATGTATTTGTGCCCACCTCTGAGCGTCATGTTTAGGGGCGTGAAAATGTAATGCCTATGTCCCTACAATAACAGACCGGTGTGTAAAACTCTCAAGTCTGTGCCACGAACTTCACATACTTTGTATACTTTTGAAAATCCAGCATTTAGTTGATCATGATAAGCTCTCATTGTCACAGTTGTTAACACAATGGCTTTCTTCTTCCACGAGGGGGTCTGGCGTCACAACGGCTTTGTTTCCAGGCGGATCATTAAAGAACATGACACGTGTGTATCCCGGAAATCTTGCAGAATTCCAACAATCAGATGATGACTTGAAGTGCTTCCAATTTTGTGTGACATATGCATTCAGCCAATGGTGTGGGAGCATGATGTTTGAGGCTGAGACTAGACAAGTAGACAAGTTGTTCCAAACCTGTATGAATTTATTTCTTCTGCTGAACACAAAAGAATAAAAAATACCGGTGAATTGGTTCCTGCAATTTACCAGTAAGATAAATTAAATTAAGTAAGTAAATTACCGGTAATGTGATCTGTGTGAACGCAGAATGAAGATTACCGGTATGATCACGAACAAGGTCAGAGCGCGCTGACGTAAGAAGTCTGCTTTGGGCCAATCATAAAGTTCTTATGGACATGATGTGGTTACTCAGCGCTGTTTACAGTAAGCTTTTTAATAGTTTTTCTATTTAAATATGACCATATGTGCCACGTCTCCCAGCTTTTACAATGTGTCGCGCTCGAGACCCAGCCTTCTTTTCTATTCATCAGCATTGCGGCTCTGCAGTTGGATACTATTATGCGCGCCTTGTGTTTTTAAGAGCAAAAACGCATTCTGTTTGATCATCCCCTTATGCCTTTCACTCAGACGTTAAAAAATGTTGTCATATTGAACAGATAGAGAAACTAAAGTGCTTCTCCTCATGTGGGCGGATGAAGACAACAGCGCCGCGTTTAAAGATCACTTCCGATGACTGACATCACAGAATTTACCGGTATTTTGGAGCTGATGTGTGAATGGTCTCTTTCCGGGTAAAAGCCGGAGCGCTGTTGCTTGTGTGAACAGCATATTTGGGTATTTTCCGGTAAAGTCATTCTGGCAATTTTACAGTAATTTACCGGGATTGCTGTGTTAAAGAGGCTAATCTTCAGTCATCAACTGTTTGGTTATATGTACTTCAAAATATCTTCTTTTGTGTTCAGCAGAAGAAAGAATTTCGTTCAGGGTTGGAACAACTTTAGGGTGAGTAAATGATGAATTTTCATTTTTGGGGGAACTATCCCTTTAAGGTGGAAGTAAAGACCATCTGCATTTTTTCTCTTTTATCTTATCAAACTCCATTTCATTGAGAATTTCCATGAAAACGGTTGGATCAGAAGTTAAAAAACAACCATAACTGGTAGAAAAAATGACATGATTCTTGCCATGTTGGCAACTTCTCACTGACGGACACAATTTTAACAGAGTAGTGACCCATTCAGAATTAAACTGGGAAATTCTAATTCAATTGAGGTAGCAAATGGGAAAATTGCTATTTAAATTTGAGTCTTAAAAAGTAATTAAAATGAAATGAAATTCAAAGAACTTCATATGACCATTATTTTTAACTAGAAATGTTTGAAAAAAGTTTAATATCATAGACAGACAGACAGTCAGTCAGTCAGTCTTCAAAATGTAATCTTTAATTCTGTGTGATACTTGTCATTTCTTTGTGATTATTTGTGAAATGTCCTAGCAATTTCTGGGTGAAAATTATTTCTACGATTTTTTCCAGTGTGTGAAAAAAGACAGAATGTATGTTAAATTTGAGTTGCAGTTCAGTAAATTCCTCTTCCTATCAGTTAAACTTTTTTTTGTGTGTCGCCAATTCAAATAAAACATTTTGAACAACCATTCTATACACTATATTTTGGGATAAATGGTACAGATAAAAATAAAATAAAAATAATATATATATATATATATATATATATATATATATATATATATATATATATATTATAATACATTAATAATAATAATAATAATAAAAATAATAAAAATAATACAAATGGCATTCTTTTTTATGCAGTCCAGAACATTTCGGATTCTTGTTGTAAGCCAGGAAGCTGGCATTTTCCTTTTACTTAAGTCAGGAACATTGAGTTTTTTCTTGTCATTTAAAGAGCATACTCATGCCCATAAGATCCAGAAAAAAAAAAAAAAAATCTAATTTCACCCCTGATCATCTAACACCATAGCTGACCCACTCAGTCTGCACAGTACGACACGTGAGCTGAACTTTGAACAAAAGGTCAGAACATTCTTGAAGAATAAAAAAGGTAGCAAGTAGTTAAAGTTCAGTAAGAGACGAGAACATGGTAGGAGGTGGGGAGGAAAAACTCGTGGCTTCCAGCAAGGACTATAATTTCTCCTGCCTCTGTCTCATTTCCTTGATCTTGACCTATCAATGGAAGCATTATCTTTTTATGTAATTTACTTTTGTCTGGCAGGAGACGGGACTTTTCTTGCTCAGCTGAGGTTAAAGGAAAGAAAAATGCTCCATCTGAAAAGCAGCTCATATACTGAAACCACAACAACAAACAACTGGAAAACACAACACATGGTCTCGGTGGCTTTTGTCAGGCATGCTCGACCCTTAAGGAGGTAGTTATCATGTTGTTGAGACAGGTCTCATTATGTAGCCAGCCCTGCTTGCCTTCACAGAAGTAAAGATGACAGAACAGGGATTGGCATGTTTACTCGTGCTGCTTTGAAAGCGGGTGGCTGTAGGAATGGTTTATATTGTTGCTGTTGCTGATTGCTGTCCTTGATATTGAAGCATAGATACATGCAACGCGAATGAGTGATATTACAAATGGAGGTGACATCTGCATCAAAACTATGAATTACATTAAACCTGCATTCCACAGAATATACAGTGAGGAAAATAAGTATTTGAACACCCTGCTATTTTGCAAGTTCTCCCACTTAGAAATCATGGAGGGGTCTGAAATTGTCATCGTAGGTGCATGTCCACTGTGAGAGACATAATCTAAAAAAAAAAATCCAGAAATCACAATGTATGATTTTTTAACTATTTATTTGTATGATACAGCTGCAAATAAGTATTTGAACACCTGAGAAAATCAATGTTAATATTTGGTACAGTAGCCTTTGTTTGCAATTACAGAGGTCAAACGTTTCCTGTAGTTTTTCACCAGGTTTGCACACACTGCAGGAGGGATTTTGGCCCACTCCTCCACACAGATCTTCTCTAGATCAGTCAGGTTTCTGGGCTGTCGCTGAGAAACACAGAGTTTGAGCTCCCTCCAAAGATTCTCTATTGGGTTTAGGTCTGGAGACTGGCTAGGCCACACCAGAACCTTGATATGCTTCTTACAGAGCCACTCCTTGGTTATCCTGGCTGTGTGCTTCGGGTCATTGTCATGTTGGAAGACCCAGCCTCGACCCATCTTCAATGCTCTAACTGAGGGAAGGAGGTTGTTCCCCAAAATCTCGCAATACATGGCCCCGGTCATCCTCTCCTTAATACAGTGCAGTCGCCCTGTCCCATGTGCAGAAAAACACCCCCAAAGCATGATGCTACCACCCCCATGCTTCACAGTAGGGATGGTGTTCTTGGGATGGTACTCATCATTCTTCTTCCTCCAAACACGTTTAGTGGAATTATGACCAAAAAGTTCTATTTTGGTCTCATCTGACCACATGACTTTCTCCCATGACTCCTCTGGATCATCCAAATGGTCATTGGCAAACTTAAGACGGGCCTTGACATGTGCTGGTTTAAGCAGGGGAACCTTCCGTGCCATGCATGATTTCAAACCATGATGTCTTAGTGTATTACCAACAGTAACCTTGGAAACGGTGGTCCCAGCTCTTTTCAGGTCATTGACCAGCTCCTCCCGTGTAGTTCTGGGCTGATTTCTCACCTTTCTTAGGATCATTGAGACCCCACGAGGTGAGATCTTGCATGGAGCCCCAGTCCGAGGGAGACTGACAGTCATGTTTAGCTTCTTCCATTTTCTAATGATTGCTCCAACAGTGGACCTTTTTTCACCAAGCTGCTTGGCAATTTCCCCGTAGCCCTTTCCAGCCTTGTGGAGGTGTACAATTTTGTCTCTAGTGTGTTTGGACAGCTCTTTGGTCTTGGCCATGTTAGTAGTTGGATTCTTACTGATTGTATGGGGTGGACAGGTGTCTTTATGCAGCTAACGACCTCAAACAGGTGCATCTAATTTAGGATAATAAATGGAGTGGAGGTGGACATTTTAAAGGCAGACTAACAGGTCTTTGAGGGTCAGAATTCTAGCTGATAGACAGGTGTTCAAATGCTTATTTGCAGCTGTATCATACAAATAAATAGTTAAAAAAATCATATATTGTGATTTCTGGATTTTTTTTTTTTAGATTATGTCTCTCACAGTGGACATGCACCTACGATGACAATTTCAGACCCCTCCATGATTTCCAAGTGGGAGAACT
>NC_139975.1:15165919-15193919 GCF_963993115.1 Abramis brama
TGCAAAATAGCAGGGTGTTCAAATACTTATTTTCCTCACTGTATAAAAATGCAGTAAATGATTTCTCAACAACTTCTATATGTATCCAATGATGTGCAGTTGTAAAAATGTAACAATATAAAAGGGACAGTTCCCCCAAAAATGTGAACTCTGTCATGCATTCATCCTCATGTTGTTACAAAATTGTTTGAATTTCTTTCCCTTCACAGAACATTCCAATAAATAAATTAATTAATTAAAAATCCTTCAGACTGGTTTAATAAACTGAGTTAATCGAAAAAAAGGTTTCAAAAGAAAGAAACATTCGTTAACTCTGCATCTGACACTTTGTCAGTGATATTCAATGATGTTGACCTGTATCTGACTCATCACTCGTTTCTTTATGGTTTTGGAGAATTGCATTATTGTACTTCGGATTTCTCTCATTCTTGCAGAAACCCTGCCCTAAGCTGACTTTACTACTTCTCTGAAGGATGGCTGCTCATTCAGATCTCACAAAATGACTGTTTAACGAGAGCAGAGATGCCACCAGGTAAGAAAACATTAAAACAGAAGGGTGAAGCGTAGGAGGTCTGCACTTTTAGCTGCATTTCTATCCTTGTGCCCTTTTCGTGTATATTTTTTTATGAATGCATTAAGATTAATTTGACCCCATTTGCAAATACAAATTTCCCCATTTATCTCTTGCTCTCCCTAATCTCTGACACTCATCATCTGTTCATTAAAGCTACCTTTGCCTGGATGCATTATTTGGCTCTGGAGTCTCTAAACAGGCTTTGTTCTTTATTACACAGTTGCCCCAGTGCATTTCACAAACTCATTAAAAAACTATTAGTGCCTGTTGATTTCTCAGATGCTCCCCCATTATTGGGTAAGATCTACTCTTAGAGACGCATTCACAAGGTACCGGCTCATTTTGTTTGCCTCTTGTCCATTTAGCTTTGCCTGTGTCCAGAATTACTGCATGCCCATTTTCATCCACATGTAGATGTTTCAATGCGTGTCTAAAGAGAACCGCAGCATTTACATTTATGTGCAAATCTGTATGTATTCATGCTGGCAGGAGCATTTTTATGTTTTACAAGGGAATACGTGTTAACATGGTTTTATAATTTCATGTTTCATGCCCTTCTCCCATCTCGCCTAGTCCCAGCTGTGCTAGCCTTCAAGTGCTAAAAGGGACCCCTGTCTTTTTCTTTCTTTCTTTCGTTCTGTGTGCAGAAAGGAGAGAATATGAAGGCAATAAAAGTGCCATGCTAGGCCTGGCGGAACTGCAAATACATCAAGGGTTCATTCTCCTCTGTTTGCCATTATTCACATTTGGCAGCCACGGAATGTCACACCTGAGCTATTGGGGCTCTCACTGCCAAGATATATGGCCAGAGTATTTCATATTTGAAGTTATTTACCCTGTCGTTTGTTTTCATTTTTACTGATGTGGGTCATTTGACAGTTTGGAGTAGTTTCAAAGCTTTGGCAAACAAATATGTTATTGTGTCAGGAGCATGGAGATGGAGACCTTTTTCCTTTGCCGTCAAGGGTGTCGTAAGATTATTTTGAAAGGAAACAAGCTAAAATACTGAGGACATGGAGAAAATAAGGCAATATGCTAAAATATTGTTCTGATAAAGTATGGGTGTTTATTTAGGGTAGACTTTACATTTCTTTATTTGGAAAGTAATGTATCTTGCCAAAACTCCAAGTATTTATCCTTATATCACAATTACCAGCAAAAGCACTTGGATAACCTTTGAAATAAGATTAAAAAAAAAATTGGATTTTCCCATTCAGGACCTTTTGTCCTGAAGTCTACAAAACCTTAAGTCTGAATAACTTATGCAACAGCATACTTTAGCACTTTCAGTAACTTTTCCATAATGGAATTATATTGTGTAATTTCACTGAAAATGCTTAAGTGGATGTTTTTGTAACCTTTTCTCACAACTGTAAACCAAGGAGAAGTGAAGATGGAAATGTTGAATCGTTATAATTAAACACTCATTGGAGTGCTGGCTGGCTAAGGCAAAAAGTTCAGCTCTGTATTGAATGTTTTAGTCCAGTAGGATTGGCTCTGCTGAAATCAGTACACACTACCTGCCCCTTTCTCATCTAGAAATCTTATGAAAATTCAATATGGAAGTGCCTGATCAAGCACACATTCTGAAAAAATTTAAGATTTATAGTTTCCAGTATTTTGCATTAAATTGTATCACATTACAATCTCCCTGCACAGCGAAATTTCATAAGTGATTTATATATAAGTAACAAAAATGCAAGTACATTATTTTGTCATAATTTATAGATTATCTATACCCCAGACCATAAATCTTAGATCAGATAGGGGCAGGCAGTTGCTTTCATTAAAACCTATAGTTGAATGAAATCATTATTGGAAATTGGATTTCACAGTATTTCTATTATGACATATCTTCAATTATTTATGGGCAATTAAAAAAGTACATACACATATGCCTGTATGTAAGTCATATAATAACTTTACCTTTCAGATAAATCTCTTTTACTGGTATTCTGGTATTTGTCTGTCATTGGTTATTCAATGATTATCGACTAAATTGTCAAAATAAAAATTTAAATACAACAGTTTATTAATGGCACTTTAAAAAAATATATAAATATTAATAAGAATTATATTTCCTTTATTTCCTATAATCACACATTGATGTATCATCATCCTGCACATGCTAAACTTATATGTTAAAATTTAAAAGTAAATCCACATTGTTCTTAAAGGCGGCATCTTCCTCCATCCTACCCTATTTGTTTTTGTATCCATTTTTTACTTGGTTATTCACACAAGCAGTGTTGTTTTTTGAACTAAACTTAAAATTAGAAATGTTGCCTTGGCAGACAACTTAAATAAAATAAGTTAAACTACAATGACTAAAAACTAAAACTGAAATAAAAAAATAAATATTTTTTATAAAATATATTTAATAAACTTAATAAAACAATCTAAAATGAAAGTGAAAATATAAAAATAAAAGCTCCTTCAAAATATTAATAAATACTATAATATTATATAAATACTACTAAAATAACAGTGATTTTGTATATGCTGCATCAACATAAATAATTCCAAACAAAGCCCAAACAGAATCGACCCGCTTCTGCAAGAAAGCACATAATAGTTTCAATCAGTCAGTCACTCACACACAAACCTTAAGTGACATGTAATTAAATCTAATTCAAAACTGGCACCTCACTGGTGGTAAAATCACAATATGTGAATCAAACAATATTGCAACATTGTTGCAAAACAATGCTTAACCTCTCTTAAGAAGGTGCTGCGTTCAGGTGCTTGTTTGGTGCAGTGGTGTAATATGCTATTTGCTATTGCAAATCAAAGTCTTCTCAAGGTCAAGTCATTAGAGGAACAATTTGAGTAGCTGACTAATCAGGCCTGAGAGGATTAATTACTCTTCAACAATACTGTTCAATATTTTAGCTATTGTGTGTTTCCACCATGCACTTATGATATCAGACCATGTTTAACTCCTTCAGAGCTCACCCGAGGCCCCCCATGTTATGTCCTCATAAGCATTCAGATATATTCTAAATCTGTTGAGTTTAAAGGGATGGTTTGGAGTAAAATCAACCTATAGGGTCCTTTGCACCATGACCCCGAGCCAAACACCCCCCAGAAGCCTTTTTTCCCTTGGTCAAACATTATTAAAGTTAGAGCTTATTTAGAGATATCAGCCGGATGGCTTAGTGCAGGCGCTAATGGATCCAAGGATGTATCTCATAAATTACTCCACTAATAATGCCCAGAATGGTACCAACTTATACAGTAGTACAAATAGGTTCTGTACTCATAAAACGAGGCATTGGAAAGTTTGTAAGTACATCAGCAGTTTATTTAAATAACACTTGCTTGACGGCTCATGCTACTGCTAACCTGGACTTCGAGGTCACTTCCGTGATTTGGGAAAAGCACGTAAAAGTCCTGGCAGAAAGCAATGCATAGGGATGTTTGGCTCGGGGTCATGGTGCAAAGGACCCTAGGTTGATTTTACTCCGAACCATCCCTTTAACTGCCATTAAAGCATAATTTGTAGGAGGCATGTTGTTAACCTTTAGGCAGATATAGCGGGAGCAGAATTTGTTTAAAGCTAATGAATTTTGATGAGTTTATCTCATAACATAAACAGTCCCTGAGTGCTTGCACATTTGTGTGTTATGCAAAGGTAGCTGAGTGTATTTAATATAATATTGCAATATATTGAGCAATAGGGATGTCAATAAGTAAATAAATATTTAAGGAATAATTTTAGGTAGACACATCAATACATGATATGCAGCACATGTGATGCAAGTTAATTTCAGTCACTTTATGTCAACAGGGTCTTACATAAACAGACTGTATACATATAAAAACTTTAAGATGGAAACAGAATAGACCAATTAATAAGTTTGTGATTTATTCAGTCATGGCAGAATTCCCAGACCGGTATTAAATATGGATTAAGGCTTCACAGTCCAAGATGTCTGAACATTGGGTGACTGTAGTGGCTATCAGACCATGTTTCATTTTCTTTGCAAGATCTGGTTGCTTATTCTAGTCCAAATTAATACAGACACGTTAGAATGACCTTTCGAAGCATGTCACACTTTTGTAAAAAAAAAGAAAAAAAGAAGCACTTTAATATACAGTAGGTGTAGGAAATAATATCTCCTGGTTAATTTCTCAGTGTTTTCATTCCAGTGTACATCTGACACACTTCACCAGTGCCGTCATTGGCTTGTAAGCTTCTGCTACAAAGTCTGGACAGTGCTATGAAATTATTCAGGCAGAAACAGGAGAATATGAATGAGACGAACATAATGTCTTTCTGGATGAGCTAGGGCTGCGTTATTTTCATGGTAGACTCCTCTCTTGTGAAAAGGCAATATGGTCCTCTTCCATATCACTGCTCGCTTGATGGGTGCCTTGTGGCTTCAGTGCACATCTTAACAAATAAGGGTCACTGGCTTGAGTCTGGCAATGAGTTTGATTCCTTTTTGTGAAGAGAGATGTTCTGTGTGTTTGCCTGGGTGCCAAATACAAACAAAAATATGTCAAAAAAAATAGTGCTGGATACATAATAAAGAGTTCCCTTATGAAAAAGAAGTGCCCTTAATTGTACTGAATATGCACTTGTCAGATATATATTTTTAAATACTTGCACAAAATATGAATGAAATAAAAGGCCACATAAGTGTATTTAAAGAGAAAACACCTGCATGACTGTTTCTTATAGTTTCTGTTTCTTAAGTGCACTTTATAATATTGTCAAAAGAAAAGATTTACTTAAAATTACATTTTGAAATCATTATGTCTTAATAATCTTTTGACGTGCTTTAAAGAATTACACTTAGTTTTATGTGTTTGCAAACATTCTAAATCAATATCCAGGCCAGTCGTTTCAATTTAATTGAAGTGAATTATGATACAGAGACAACAGATATTATAAAGGCATCATCGAAGTGTAAGGAACAGACTGATATTTATCATGATCCAGTCATTCATTATCAGGATCCAGTGACATGACAATTCATGATCCAGTTAACAACATTCCATTTTTGTAGTCCATATGATTTTTGTTCACTCATGGCAGGTTTGCTTCAACGAACTCTGGTGCGATTGCTCTGTTAGTGTGGTTCATTTGAATAAGTGTGAACGCTGCTATCCGAACCCTGATGCGCACCAAACAAGTGGCCTGAGGCTCACCTTTTAATGGGGTCTCAGTCCGCTTCCAAATTAAATCTGGTATGGTTTGACTGAAATATGAACGCAACGTGGACCAAAGGCATCAAAATGAACCAAAAACAGGACATGATGTCACAAGATGCGACCCTAAAAAGCACAGAATGCTCAAGGGTACCTGTTTTATTCTCGTCAAAGAAGCTACGTTGTCCATTACAGTTTGGTACAGACGTCGGAACCGCATTTACTCAAAGCAGATCTTCATTTGTGTGTGTAATGGAGGAATTCCTGGTGCTGTTTTGACTCCTTTACACATTTTATAAGCTCTTCATGAGTTCTCAGCTGGTAAAAATACCATCATATGTACGCACATACAACGAGCACATTTAACTCAACACACAGCATTGTTTTCCATGTTTGGTATTAAGTTCCGTTGCGTCATAAAAGCTGTTTTTTTTTTTGTATCTTTTGATTAGGTGTTAAAATGACAAAGTGAACGCTAAGCGAACCAAGACAAAATGTATCATTTTCTTTTTTGGTCTGGACCAAAGGAAACCAAGAATACCTGAACAAAAGTGTGAGCACTTTTTTTTACGGAGAATATTATCAAGTAATAATGACTTCAGTTTCATTGATTCTTACACAAAGCTCTCGCATGGCTTCAGAAGACTTATAAAAAAGAGCACAAATCATGTTTTTTTATAATTTTTTTTTTTTTTTTTTTTACAGCCCTAGTTCTTGCTCACTTTCATTTTATGAGAAAGAGTGTCCAGGATATTTTTTAAAAATTCCTTTTGTGCTTCACAGAATAAAGAAAGTGAAAAACATGAGGTGAAAAATGTCAAAAGAATTTAAATTTTTGAGTGAACTATCTCTTTACAGACAACAACTCACCCACACACAACAAAGAATAATATAATCATTTGTCAGCTTGAACAGCTCCCTGCACATAAACACACACAGTCTCTGTAGTGCGGCAAGATTTATGGCACTCTTGCGTATAATCCAGCCCTATGACATGGCCACTAAGGAGTTCAAATACATTGAAATGCTTTGGTGTATGGTGATGCATGCACAGCTGAGTGTGAAAGAGAAACCCATGGGTTTCCTTGAAGGTATTACAAGTGTTATCAGACATGCCTAAAACATTTAACCACATTGTGAAGGTAGATTTGCTGAGTCAACAGAAGCCCCCCTCAGTCAGCCTGGTTTTCCTATGATCAGCAATACTGAGGAATAAACTGAATAGAACCACCTGGGAGTTGTGCTTTCTCTCCCATTCCCTACACAATGAAAATGATCCATTAGTACACTACATAATATCCAATTAAATATAATCACAGCCCTTGCTTCTGATTGGTCAACACAGCCCTCCTTCTGTCATGAAATGCACTACTGTTCAAAAGTTTAAAAAGATCAGTAAGACTTTTTAAAATGTTTTGAAGGAAGTCTCTTACACTCTCCAAGGCAGCATTTATTTGACTAAAAAACAGTAATATTGTGAAATATACTGTTTTCTATTTTAATATATTTTAAAATGCAATTGATTCCTATAATGGCAAAGCTGCATTTTCAGCAAACTTCAGTGTCACATGATCCTCCAGAAGTCAAACTAATATGCTGATTTGGAGCTTATTATCATCAATCTTGTTTTAAAAACAGTTGTGCTGCACAATATTTGTGTCGACACCATGATTTTTTTTCAGGATTCTTTAATGAATAGAGAGTTCAAAAGAACAGCATTTATTTGAAATATAAATCTTTTGTAACATTCTAAATGTGTTTAGCGTCACTTTTGATCAATGTAATGGATCCTTGCTGAAAAAAAAAAAAGTATTAGTTTTTTTCTTCCAAAAAACGTATGGCTGTAATATATTTTTATACAGTACAATATTATTATAATATAATAACTTACAAACTAATAAATGTTGTAATATTTAGAGAGAGTCACGGTGGGTGGCTGTAGAGAAGCTCACGACGTGGAAGATAATCAAACAGATCTTTAATTCAAGAATCAAAATAAACAGGAGAATAACTTGGAGGAAACACAACCAGGAACACATTGACATCAAACAATACAGGACAAGAAACAGAATGAAACTGAGGGCTTAAGTACAGAGGGCAAACAAAGGAGATAATGAGTTTATTAATGAGGTACAGGTGAATAAGATGAATCAATGAGATGAACGGGTAAACTGGGTCAAAGGAAAATAGCAACTGAACACAATGAAAACTAAGACAAAACAAAACATAACCTTGACAGAGAGACAGACTGTATTCTTACAGATACACACACACACACACAAAAGACATGTTCCGTCAGCTGACATAACACAAAATTGACCGTTTCAATAATAAGAAAAGAAACACTTGCTGTAGGCCTCTATCACAAACACTTGACATTTTCATCTAATTGGCTGTATGCACCAGGAGAGGCTTTAAGGCTGAACAGGGTCTCATTTAAGGGCTAAAGCCAGCAAACCAACCAAATGACTTTGGCCGTGAGTTATGTGAAGTTGATGGAGCTAAAGTGAGGCTTCAACCAAAGACGGAAACAGAATTTCTTTGAACAGTGGCTTATTTGGTTATTGATGCAATGTGAATGTCTTTGCTCTGCAATTTATGTAGGATAAATTTAAGAGATAATTTGTGAAATATTGTCCAGATTAAAACAACAACAACAACTAATTATTCAGTCAGTTTTAGCCTTTACATTATTGGAAAGAACATTTCTTGTCTTTTATGCAATGTGGCATTTTCATAGGTATTTAACGCCTTCCCCAACTGAATGAAAAGAAGACGAAACAGAAGTGGAAAAGAGGAAAAATTATGAGAGAAAGTATTCCTTTAGTTTTGGTTTTTGCAATTATGAAATAAATAGTTTTGAAATTCAAACATTAGCAGATGAAAAATTTACACATGGGTTCTCACACCTGAGTGGTTCTTCACACTTCATAAACCTGACATTTTTTAAGGGCCCCAGAATGCTTCACAAAAACTCAGGATGTGTTTTATCAATTATCAAACCTCTGCAAACTTTAAGCACAACCACGTAACCTTTGAAGTGAGTGATTCAAAAAGATTAATCCCCTAAAGAAACAGGCAAGATTTTATCTAACCATGTTATTGTGTTATAGATTTTACAACAAAGATTTTTCGCTCTAGTTAAGAGCAAGAGTTGTAAATGATCAGAGGTTTAGCCTCGGCTCTTCTCTCTCATCTGAGCATTTTTTGACTGTTTCATCATTTTGGTTGTGCGTTTATTTTCTGTTTTTTTTTAGAGCTTATATATACTACATCATCATAAATCAAAGTTAAATATCAGTAAAACATTTTATTTATTTATTATGGTATGTGGCCAAGAACCTGAACATATTATATAGTTTTATATAGATTTTTTTTTTCATACTTGTCGGTTCTCCACAGATTAAAAAATCACCAGTTCAATACACTTGTCTTTTACTAGACTTTACTGGCTTATCTATCATTACTTAAACTTTAAAAATAACTAGAAAAAGCTTGATATATATGCAGACCCTCCAACTACAAAGAAAATGACTAAAAAGCAAAATTAGCAATGTGCTAAACCAAGCTAGTGCAGAGATTGTCCTAAACTAAATTAAGGGTTTTGGAATTGACTAAAAAAATATTGTCTTTCTAATTACAGACTTTAGGGTATGTTTACATGAGAACGATATGCTTAAAACGGCGAAGTTTTCCCTTTGACTTTTCCACGTACATACGACACCATTGTCAAAACGATCCCCATTCACAGGGATCCATGAAAATGACTAAAAACGCTGTGTTCTGCTGCCAGGCCATTAGATGGTGATGAAACACAGACTGAACAAGTAATACGCATTTGCATGACGTCATCGTCTTCAGAGATTCGTGTTTTTGTTGTTTACATAGAAACCGTTTTCCAAAAATTGCACTTTGAAACCCATTTTTCAGACCACCAAAACGCTGTTGTTGTGTAAACGAACGGCGAAAACGCATAAAAAGACTCGCGCTTTTAGTTGAAAACGGTGTCGTGTAAACAGCCCCTTAGATGGATTAACATACATTTATATACTATTATGTAAAATATACTTTTACATTGTAATTGAAAATAGGAATAACATTAGATTCCTTTTTAATTCAGTGACCAAACAGACTAGGATCCTGGCAGTAACTGAGCTTCACATTTCTTCAGAAGCAGTAATGATTTCAAGAAACTGCTTCGTGAGAAAATTGAACCTATTTAAGAAAAAATATTTAAAGCTAATTAACTTGTCGCTTCTACTTGGTCACATGCGAAGAACTCTTAAAAGGGGAGTCATTAATTCCCTAATTAAGAAATGAAATGTTGATCGGTGTGATTTGGGAAATTATTACCCTATTTTAAACTTTCATTTTATCTCCAAGGTACTGAACAATTCTGTTTCTCTCCAGTTGTGCTCATTCGTGCACAGAAATGACATATGTGAGATGTTCTTCTAGATAGTCAATCTTTATCACCCTCTGATATTGTAGTGTCTTTTCCCTTGCACATTTGTTAGTGCAGTACTGCGCACCACTGACCACAATATTCTCTCTGTAAAACTTTTGGGAATGAGGTTCAAGTCAGTGTGGAGTCTATCTAACTAGATGTTGCTTGTTTTCAAACATACTGCATTTCATAATGTCATGCTGATGGCATCGTACATACTGTACCTTAAGACTAGTGGGTTATATCACAAAATACTTTAGATGTCATTTTAAGTCAAATTAACATTTTTACAACAATTTATTTTTCAATTAAATTAATAACTGGGTTTCACTTTATTTTGATGGTCCCTTTAACACATTCTGTTGACTATAAGTAGTGTCGCACCTACATGTCTACTAACTCTCATTAGAGTGTTAGTAGAGTATTAGTAGACTGGTAGGGTTAGGGTTAGAATAAGTTGACATGTAGTTGCAAAGTTACTTACAGTCAGTAGAATGTCTGCTGGAGGAGCATCACAATAAAGAGTTAGTAGATATTAAGCAGACAGTCTACTAATACTCTAATGAAAGTTAGTTGACATGTAGTTGCAAAGCTACTTATAGTCAACAGAATGTTCAAAAGGGACCATCAAAATAAAGTGTTACCAATAACTGGATAGTCAAATTGCTCTTTTATAGAGAGTAATACTGAAAACAGAAAACTTGCTTTTGAGTTTGCTTATTCTGGCAGGTGTAAAGATGAAGTTGTTCAAGAACAAACATAATCCAAATTATGTACAAATATTAGCCTGGGTTTTCCCATGCTGCCTTGCGCGCAGCGCGATTTTATTCACGCTGCTAGGCAGCCTGGATTCCATGGACCAAGCACCTGTGGTGCGAAGACGATGACGACGTCTATGCGACACACCGAAGCAGTTTGTTTGTATCTATGGATCCAACATGGCAGCAGTGTCCATATATACCTTCTACCCTCATGTTTGTCTTGCACAAACGGCAATAGTCGCTGAACGCCATCGTGTACACATAAATTCTGACCCATCGTCTTCTTCCTCGTCGAATTTCTGTCGCTCTACATACGTAATCTGGTATAATTGAAATGACTGGCTATGAGCTACGTACAGGCGCATTTGATAGACATTCGTAGTGCCCAATAAACGGCTCTGGGCATTCGTAAACCACGCCTCAAATACGAGAAAATGAACATGTGGTTCCCAGACCACGTCTCAATGAGACGAGGTCTGACGTTAGCCAGGCTATAAAAATATATGAACAAACAGAAAACTGGCCTGATGTTGTATCTCAATGCCAAATTAATGTGGAATATCAGCAATATCAGCACCAGCTAATTAATATTTATGAGCTCAACCTTCTTCATGTAGTGACGTCCTGGTTGTTTTTTCAGAAGAGTTTGTTTCCATGTCATTATTTTCCTGTTTACAAGAGGCTAGAGCTTAAACTTTGAATGCCTACTTTGGAATAACTTTTTTTCCATCATACCAAAAAAGTTTAACAGAACATTTTGTCTTTCCTTTTTCTTTAACTCATGTTTTTACAAAAAATATCTAGTAAGCAAATTTCAGTACTAGTTTCATCTTCATATTGCATTTTAGAACATATTGCCCTATAGGCATACTGCTCAGTCCTTCCATTCAAGAAATAAAAATAAACTTCTTTACGTCACATGCATGTCTACTAAAAGCCTTAAAAAATAGAATCAGTTATATGGCATGTTTTTTCATTCTTTACTCTTGCTCAGTAAGTTCCTACTGAAAGGATATTACCAAAAACCTATAAACCCAGCATTGGGTCCAAGCCTGCAAATAAACATCAATATCCAGCCTCGGTCACACATTCACATGCATGCAACATGCTGAGTGGGAAATAAAAATTATTGACCTAAAACAAAGTTGGTTTATAAATGGTTACTCAGAATACAATGAATGAAAACTTCACTGAAATACCAGAAATAGCTCAAGGGAAAAACAAATGCTGTTTCACATCTCTCTTATTGTTCTACCCATTAAACCCATCCATCTCCCCTGCTGGAAAAAAACAGCCTGGTCACCAACAAATATTATGTTTTGAATTCTTCTGTGCTCAAAATTTTAAATCGGCCAAAGAAAACAAAGCAGCAAAGTAAATCCATGCAGGCAGAGATGGTCATACATACATTACAAGGTATTTAAAATAAAAATACCTCAGTTGAAATGGATAAAAATAAAATACTATGTGGAATTTTTTATTTATTTAAATACAAATACAGTATTTTTAAAATAGACAAAATACATGTAAAAAATTGCCATTCTATCACTTTTAGGCTGAAATCTGTCTGGACTTATTCTGAATGCAAAAAAAAAAAGAAAAGTGTGGCAAAAAGAGTGGGTTTAAGACATAGACTGTAAAAAAAGATGGACGACGCCCCTTCGCTCTCTTCCATTGATGAGAACTGAAGCCGCCAGAGCCCCGATATGGCGCTGACATATTGGAACTTGAGTCTGCGCAGTAGCGATCTCGGGACCAGACCTGCGCAGTAGTGAGCAGGAAGTAAAGCCGTGAAATCAACGCTCCGCCCTCACTCTCGCAGAATGCACTCAGGGAGAGTGGATTCTGCACACTTTTTTAAAAATTGATTGCAATACGACAAGAGACTTGTTAAAATAAAGTAAATACAATCTCCTCAGTCTTCCGAAGATCCCGAAAAAAATGTCCGTTGGTGCTTCAGTGACTACTTCGCTCGAGAACCTGTCAATCACAGCTGTCAATCATGACGTTACACCACCGCATCACGTAACTAACTAAAAACCAACTTATTTTTGAAACAGACACTTGAACTTACATCAGCGTGATAAAAACGACAGCAAATTAAAGAAACCACCTTTGGAAAAAGATATTTGAAGTGTAATTTAATTGTTTAGTTGGTCTCACGTCCCGTTGAATAACATGGGGAGGCGGGGCTTATGACCTATACTAGGACCAGTCACCGGGGGGCGATCGAGACGTTTTGGCTTCACTTTTCAGGGCTTGTGCGGCACGCTTGGTTTAAGATTTCACCTGTGTGCCATTTCTATACTTATTTCTGACCAGATGCCACTGCTGCCTATTACTTGTGGTGAACACCACTAAGAAATCTGCTGTGATTGTAAGTCCATTGTAATTCCACAAGACCACAAGTGCACATGAAGTGTGCCATTAATTTGGGACAGAGCCTACATAAATCACATGTAAATCTGTGGGAACTTTTCCACTATCTAGCAAGGAGTAGGGATATGACCAAAAATCGTATATCACAATATGAGTAAATTTCACAATAACAATATATATCATGTGTTTTTTGGGGGGCTGGAAATAAGGTTTCAACGATACCAAGTGATACCAGTGAAATTACACTATTTTCAATACCAATTTCAACAGTACAGCAAAAACTAATACCAGGCTAACCAATGTAAGTAAAAAGTTCTCAAGCAATTATTGAAGACAAGTAAAAAGTTGACAAAAAAAAAAGACAAGCAATAGGACAAGCAGACACAATAGAACAAGGTTCAAAATAATAAATAAATAGTGCTAAATTTCTCAAGTCTACCTAACAGAAGTAAGAAATAATACAGAAATTTAATAAAGTAATCAAATGTAAATTACTGTATGAATTAAATACACACTGATATTTATTAGAGCTACAAAAGTTATTCAGTCAAGAGCAGAGAATGATTTTATCTTTGTCTTTTGTTGTTTGATTAACATTAATGATACAGACAGCAGAAGGTTTATGCTGCCACTTTAAGAGCTAAAGACATAAAACGACTGTGTTTACATGAATACTCAGATATTTTCATATTTTTGTGACCGTTGAGCCGTGCAAAGAAAGATGCTTGTCAGTTCGAAAACTGAATATGAGTTCTCTTTTGCGGCATATTGCAATTTTAACAGCTTCTTTTAACATCAAGCACGTCCCGCTCTTTATTACTCATCCATCCTTTAACGTTCTAATGTGTCTATCTCCTGCCCACTAAAAGCTTCATGAATATTTTTGCATACAACGATATAGAATCATCTATTCTCCCATACAAGCTATTTTAATACTAGACTAATCAAATACTTTTGACAATAAATTGTTCTCACAGGAACAATAACACAATGTTTTATTTTTTACTGTATGCGGTGGTCCCCGGTTCAAGCCCCGGCTGATCCAGGAGTCCATTGTGTGTGGAATTTGCATACAGTCCAAAAGACATGCAGGTTAGGTCAAAAATTGCCTGTGTGTGTGTGTGTGTGTGTGTGAGAGAGCCCTGTGATGGGTGCTTTCCCCTGCCTCTGCCCAAAAGAAACTGGGATAGGCTCCAGCCCTATGACCCTAGAAGGTTGTATAATAGATAGATAGATAGATAGATAGATAGATAGATAGATAGATAGATAGATAGATAGATAGATAGATAGATAGATAGATGACATTTGTACGTTATCTGTAAAGCACTTTATAAAGACAGTTTTAAAAGAGCTATAGAAATAAAGGTTTACTTGCATTACTGAAAGTGTGGATTGATGTATTACTTACATATTTTATTTAATTTTCTTTGTATTTTCTCATATATCCTACAGGACTTTTATTAAATCCCATCCATCTACTTCACGATGGGCCAATCAATCACTTGTGACTTATGTACCCTGTTGGTAAACAAAAAGTAATTTACATCATACATTTTTAAATCCAAAAAACATATATACAGTATAAATATATATATATATTACAAGGGAAGGCTAGTTGCTACCGATAGTCGTGACAGGCTACATATATAACATACTAAAAGATTTTACTAGGGCAAGTGGTAACACTTTATTTTGATGGTCCCTTTTTAACAATGTGTCGACTATAAGTAACTTTGCAACTACATGTCAATTTATTCTAACCCCAACCCTACCAGTCTAACACTCTAATGAGAGTTAGTATGTAGGTGTAATGTTATTTATAGTCAACAGAATGTGCCAAAGGGACCATCAAAATAAAGTGAAACTGGGCAAGAGGTTACATATGTTGTAAAATTATGAAAAATGAAAAATTTCACTGTTTTGTGATTCTCAATATTTGTTACTGTTCACATTTAAGAGGATTTTTATAACTAGCCAGGACTAGATGAATAAGCACCTCCTAAACTTCCATTTAGAAATCTACAAACTGATATCAAACTCAACACATTTTTCTGCTACTCAGTTTTTACAGCATTTATGAACTTTGGGTTTACTTTTTTCAATTGCTATTTATTTACTTCATTTTCTTGCCACATATTTCCACTTATGAAGCAGACAGGCAGGAAACAGTCTATTCTGCTCTCTGTCATGGTGAAAAGCTCCACCACAGGTGCTTGGCACTAGAAAAGAGGGCATGCACAGCCTACACTTAACTAGATGGCACAAACATGTATAGTTTATGCCTCATGGTTTTTAAGCACCATAGCTCCAGAGAGGGTTTTTGTATTCCCATGTGTTGAATAAGAGGACCTCTTGAAGACACATGCTGCCCACCGAGAGCAGGTATTCTGGAGTGAGCAGTGCTTATCAACACCATCAGACTGCTGCGGCTTTGATTCGATCCGTAGCGTAGGCTTTAAGTTTCACACAATCTGCTCGTGATTTTATCAGCAATTATTGTAGATTTGAGAGAATTAATGTGACTTGATAAGTTTCTTTTTTTTTTAAATGTAATTCTGTAATTTTAATTCGGTAATACAAACTAGGTAACACGTTATTTTACAGTGACATTTACAAAATGTTATATGCAGTTACTATAGTATAAATTATGAACCCTACACCAAACCAAACTCAAACTCTAAACTTAATATTACTCAGTACTTAAATGTATAATTACAGTGTAACAAAGACACCTTAAAATAAAGTGTAACTGAAAACTGCTTTTATTACATAATTAAAATATTATACTTTAAAGTTTCGTAAGAGTAGTCACACTAGGAAAAAGAAAACAACATTTTCTTGGTTTTAAAACATTTATTTTGGTTAAAAGCAAAGATCAGAAAATTCTGTGAAAATGTTGGCTGAATTTTTTTTTAAACATAAAATGCAATTTTAACACTTAACAACAAACAGGTAACACTTAGCACTTAATTAAATGGATAGTTCACCCAAAAATCTAAGTTAGCACATGATTTACTCACCCTCAGTCATCCTAGGTGTATATGACATTCTTCTTTCAGACGAATACAATCGAAGTTATATTAAAAAATGTCCTGGCTCTTCCAAGCTTTATAATGGCAGTGAATTGCTGTTTCTGTTTTGAAGTCCATTAAAGTGAAAACGAAATCCCATTCAAAGTCTGCGAGGTGAGGACACCTGTAGGCTTACAGTGTTTTTTTTTTACACAACTTGGCCAGTTTTCTTTGAAGTTACTTGTCCTTTTTTTGTTTTTGATCTACGTTCAGGATTGATGTCAAGAAAGTGTCTGAAAGGCAGAAAAGACCAAATGAAATATTATGGACTGAGTGTATATATTTTGACAGAGAGAGACAGCACAAAAGATGTGTAAATAGAAACCAGATATCGGTTTTAACGACTAGTTTGTTTGGATACAACTGAACAACATGAAAAAAAAATGCAATGTTGGATGTTGTGATCAATATATAACTGATATTTTTTCTGCCCTGGTTAAAATACATCAACTCAATGTGTCTGTTTACAAGCGCACTGTCATAATAAATACTACTAACTAAACTTTTGGAAGTGGGGTTGCCAGATTTAAAGTTTTATTCTACAACTTTTGTCTACTCATCACCCAGCTCATTAACAATATCATCAGGTCCATCAGGAAAAGGCAGTCATAGACTCTCAGTTTATATAGAGCACACATTGTCAGAATCCAGCCCAAACCTTTCTGACAGAAATAATTTAACTCGATTGCAAGCCTTGATGAAAATGAAAATTCTGTCATTATTACTCACCCTCGAGACTTTCGTTCATCTTCGGGACACAAATGAAGATATTTTTGATGAAATCTGAGAGGTTTCTGTCTCTCCATTGAGAGCTACGTCATTGCAACTGTCAAAGCCCAGAAAGGTGGTAAAAACATTGGTAAATAGTACATATAACTACAGTGGTTCAACCTTAATATTTTGAAGTGACGAGAATACTTTTGTGTGCAAAACCCCCCAAAAATAACGACATTGTTGAATAATCTCTTCTTTTCCATGTCATTCTCCTACACTGTTGACGTAGTGTAAACAGTGCAGCGCTTCTGGGTTCTACATCAGAACGTAGGCTCACTATTGGCTAGCTCCTGGGTCATCACACACGACCAGAGTCGGCCTACGTTCTGACGTTGAACCCAGAAGCGCTTCACTGGCTTTTTTTCAAGGTTTGCACCTTGAAATCTATAACAGGGTTTGCGTTCTCGAGCCACCAGGCACTGTTTTGTGTGGATGAGTGGGCCGGAGTGCGTTAAACGATTACTCTCGCCAAAATGCAACCTAGGGTCTTTTTTATTAATCTACCCGAGGCAAACTTTCGTTTAAAAACATAATTAGAATGAAAACGCCACTTTTAAGTTTGACCGTATTTTCGTTTTCGGCCAAATTGCCTTTTGAATGGGAATGCTTGGGGCACTTCTATGATAGCATCAAAAATCGCTATTTTTAAAACACTAAGAAGGCTCGACACAACATGAAACTTTGCTCGAAGTATCACCAGGGGCTCTATACATGAACTTGAGCATTGAGAACATTGTTTGTGTACACAGAGTTTAATAAAGAGAAAGATTTTGAACAACTCACTGAAGCTGTGTCCGCCTGCATTTTGACAGTCAAAAATAGTCGATCTAATAACTTTATTCTAGAGCTGCTGTAAAGCCTAAACAATCTATGTTACTGTAATTTCCTATTACCACTGTAAAGCTGCTTTGAAACAATCTATATTGTTAAAAGCGCTATATAAATGAAGGTGACTTGACACTGTTTACACTACGTCAACATCGTAGGAGAATGACGTGGAAGAGAAGAGATTGTTGAATAATGTCGTTATTTTGGGGGGTTTTTGTGCACAAAAAGTATTCTCATCGCTTCATAATATTAAGGTTGAACCACTGTAGTTACATGGATTATTTAAACAATGTTTTTACCACCTTTCTGGGCCTTGAAAGTTGCAAAGACGTTGCTGTCTATGGGTGGTTCAGAATCCTCTCAGATTCCATCAAAAATATCTTAATTTATGTTCTGAAGATGAACGAATTGTCTTACAGGTTTGGAACGACATGAGGGTGAGTAATTAATGACAGAATTTTCACTAATCCTTTAACTGAAAACAACTTGCACTGACATATCTTAAAAATATTTGACTGCCACTGTTTTGTCTCAAGATGCACACCAGTAATGTTTTTTGTTTTTTTTTATGAGACATTTTTATAAAAGCTGCTTTTATACCCTAATTTTATTAAGGCCTAGACCTGGCTTAAGCTAAACCCTGTATGGAAACCAGGGCCATATTGTTCATACCAGTAGTCAGCTTAATAAATACTGTCAAGACAAGGTTAGTGACACAATTCAGTCTAATATATATGAATGGCAAATATGCTAATGACAAACCTCTGAACAAACTCAAGGGTGCATGCTGCCTCTTCCTGGTACTGCAAGCTGAAGTTATAGGAGGAGGCAAACAGCGCTGCCAGGCCAGTGATGATCCTTTCACACACACCTTGACCTTCCAAACTTAATATCCAGCACTGGTTGCTTAGAGATTGACCTGTAATTGAATATAAAAAAAAAAGAATAAATAAATAATATTAATAATTAAAATAACTACTGTGGGTTCCACTGTGTTTCGATGTAGTTGTCTATTCATAGTTCTATGAATTACATTTTTCACCTAAAAATTTTAATTGGTTAGGGTTAGAATGCTTAAACGCACTGGCATATTATTTTGCTTGTTTTAAGCATAAACTCACTTAATTTTGACTTATTCTTTCAGAAAATAAGACAATTTTTACTTGTCTATTAAATGCTTCTTCATGTAAAAATTTTAGATATCTGGGGTCTCATTTATAAAACTGTGTGTAGGATCCTTACTAAAAGTGTACGTGCGCCCGAAAGCCAAAAATGGCTTACGCCAAAACATATTCAGACTTATAAAACCGTTCGTACGCCAGAACCTGCACAGAATTCACTTTATAAATCCCAGTCAGCGGAAGATTGCGCGCACATGCGTCTCCTCCCCGAAATAACCATATATTATGGAGCTTACAACACCTAGTTTTACTATGCAGATCCTAATCTGCATATCATTTGCATATGATTATTCATCCACGTGATAACGTTTAACGGTACAAGACACATTACTTTAATAAAAATCATGTAGTTGCCTATCCTTGCCTTGTTTTTTAAACAAAATTAAATAGTGTAAAATACATTTCAGAGAAAGTTTTTCTCAATCTTTTCCACTGGCCGAATTGTATTTTTAATTGATTTATATTTTTAATGGAAACAGATAGGCCTTGGGCATTATTTGCACGAAACTATTTTCTCAGACAATCTGGTATTATCATGATAAGCAATTATCTCTGTAGTTGAACATTAAAACACAGCACGCCACAGGAAAAGTGTTCAAAAACATCGCATCCACAAAAAAATATTTCTATTGATTGAATATAAAAAATGTTGTAACTTCTCAGTAATGATTTCATGTTTAAGTGTTTAACTCCATTAATTTGAATGGCATATTTAATCTAAATGTTTATATCAGAAGTAAAACATAGTTTAAATCATTATTTTATTTATTTAAACTGTTATTTGCGTCAGTTTCACTAAACGGCCCAACGCGCTCGCTGACGCGGACATTTAAGAAGGGATGGATATTTGCTTCAAGTGATAGGCTTGGTGAGTGAAATTATATTTGTACTATCTTTCTGTATATGTTTAATTTTCTTTAGATTTTCTGTCTAAAAGTGACCAAAAAGAAATTTAACTCCAGCTCACCATCGGTGTCGCCAAACTGCTCCATCTCCAAAACGTTCGTACGCATGTGTCAGAGTTTGCGTGCAGGTGCGCAAATTTTCCCATCAAGTTTGTTTTTATAAATCACAACTCATGCGTCGGAAGTGGCGTACGCCTCTTTCAGGGCCTGTTTTGTGCGTACGCAACGGTTATAAATGAGGCCCCTGGACTGGAAACAAGAAAAAAACACTAATTAAGAAAAACATATTTTGCAGTGGGGTGAGTAAATGATGGCTTTTAATTTTAGGGTAAAACTAGCCTACCACTTTAATGTTTACATACCAAGAAATATAAGGCGTGGACTGCAAATTCCTGAAACAATTTTTAAAAAGAACAGCACAACCATGATCAACAGAACCAAAACATAAAACATATTACAGATTAATGAGATTTGTTGAATAATCTCTACTTATCTGCTTGAAGGATAACAGGATAACAATTCTATTTGAAGTGTGCGAGTAGTTGTAGGACCATGGCATGGCAATCAGGAATACTACATTTGAATACAGCATTAGGAACAATCGGGTCGAGCTGGCGGCAGTGTAACATGACACTATGTGCATGATGTGTCTGACAGCAAATAAAAGGATTTCTTGGATGCCTGTTTTGATACATGATGGTGCTCCTACATAATAGAGGTATTTAAAATGCATGTCAAAATGCCACACGTATCTCTTCCTATCTTGTGATCAGATCAAAGCTGTATTTAAAAAGACCAAACATCACATTTCACCATTTCATTTCTCTGAGCCCCCAACAAATATGACTTGCCATGATGATGAGAAAAAAAAAAAAAATCCAGACTGGGAATTTCAGCTCCACCGTCTGGTATTACAAGGTAATGTGGTTGCCATGGTTTCCAATTATTTGGGCAAATTGAGGAATCAGAAAGGTGTGAGACAATTTTAACTGTTTCTGCTGTCCTCTGTATCCTGCTATTCTCATGGTCCACGACTCTTGGTAACCAAGCTAATTCAAATGCTTTGCCAGATCCAACTTACTGCACTGCTGACAGTTGCTTTAATATACCAAGTGCAGCACACCTTCAAATGCAGTTATTCTTTTCTAAGTTTACACGTCTTGTTTAATGCTGTCATTTTGCATGGTGACATTGTACACACACTTAATCTTCCTCATAGTGCAGCATGTATAAAGCACAAATCTATCAGTTTAGGGTATCAGTATACAGAGTCACATCTGTATTAATTCGTTCGCATGCCATTTTTTTAACTTTTACGGTTTTCTTCCTACCTTGACACGTGTATACACACACCGTCTGACTGCTTTCTACCTCTCTTTCTCACACGCAGCAAATTCTGTTGACAGTACCATGAGATCAGAGAAGAGAATTTCAGGGACCGGATATGTAATGTGACAGGTAAGAAGAAGAAGCGCATGGAGACTTGGTCTTATGTCTGTTGCTATCAAAAGCTTCAGCTGGGGGAAAGGGTTGAGGTGGAGTGGTGAGAACACTGACTCTGTAGCTCTCATATAGTACTCAAGGACATCACACTCACTAACTAACTAACTAACTAACTAACTAACTAACTAACTAACTAACTAGAAACGTCTCAGCCTTTAGCCTGAGCTGGTGTTTGAGTCATGTGCAGTACACACCAAGCCACTAAACACCTGAACCGACATCTACACTATAAAACCTAATGAATATGTGCGAAGACAAAGCAAACCTCAGGAACTTCCAGAAGTGTATAGTCCAGGGGTCAGACAGTAAAAAACTTCCTGTGTATTGGTTGAATCTCTATGTGAAAATATGCATCCTTCAAGTCTATCGACAAACCAATCCTTGGATTGAATTTGAGATACGATAAGCTTACAGTAAGTGTCAACATCTTGAACCTGTAAGTCAGCAGAGTACAGTTTAAAAGACGAAGATCGAGAGTAGGACACAACACCCCCGTGTCTTTTTTGGGTACCAAAAAGTACCAGGTGTAAAATCCTGAGTCTATTGCTCAATGGCCGCTTTTCCCAGGAGAGACTCTAACTTCTGTGTAAACAACAGAACTTGCTCTTTGCTCTGCCGTTGAAATGCAGAGGACAACATTTGAGTGGAATTCTATAACCACTCTCTATTGTTTAAAGAACCCAAGGAGAGACATTGGACAGAAGTTTTCATGCTGCCAAATTCTTTGGAAGAAGAACCGAGTTGAATGAACTATGTATGAGTGGAGACGGGACGAAAACCCTGCCAGGAACTGCTGCTTCCTAAAACACCAGAGGTCCTGGAAGGGAATGGGAGAGAGAGGACGCTTAATGGAAAACACACCCCCTAGGGCAGTGGTTCTCAAAGTGGCGTACCCCCTGAGGCTTTTAACATCCTTCTGCGTACCCCCTCTCTGCAGTCGCACCTTTTTCAGTAAGGGACAATATTTGCCCCCTTAAATCGATTTTTAAATCGACCTTTACAAATACCTTTATAAAAGAAATAATGCTTTAAATAAAATAAAAAGTTCAATAGAGGAATATGCAGTGATGGTAAAATGAACTGATGCTTTGAAATATTAAATTAAAACCGCCAGTAGGTGGCAGAAAGTCACTGTCTTTATGAGTGAGTCATCGAGTCATTCATTCATTCAGTAACGAAGCAAGTGGCTGTAATTATGAATGAATTATTGAATCATTGACTCTTACGATTTGTTCAAAGCCGCAGATTAGTTCACAAACACTGCTGTGGCTTTCGTTGGAACAATTATTTTGTTGCAAAAAATACTGACAATACTGTTTTTGATCATCACTTAATATTAATACCTTTTATTTGTTGAGCTGTTGTATAAAATCACTGTCACATTTGCAGTCGTGTGGATATTTGTATAATATGTGATCAACATTTAACACAGGAATTCACGCAGGGTATGTATCTGTATCGAAGAGAGTTTGAATATTAAATCAATCTCAATGCGCAGTCTAGTGTCTATATTTGTTCCTGTGCTAGTAAGTACTAAATCCCCACTTTTACAAAGGTAGGCTACATTGTCGAGAACGGCAGTATAGCGTGATTTGCCAAAGCAGCATAATCTGCACGCAACCTATAGTAGGCTATCATATGCACGCTGCTTGTGTGAATGCAGTCAGTTTTGACCGCAAAAGATGAGGTAATCTGATCGACTGTCAATTTATGTATTTAACGCATTTTACCTGATAGAAATACATGCTCAGTTTTAATGTTATTTTTAAGGTGGGGTAGAATTAAATGAATGGCAAAACTCAGCATTTTGTTCGCGTACCCCCTTCTGTCACCTCACGTACCCCCAGGGGTACGTGTACCCCAGTTTGAGAACCACTGCCCTAGGGTGCGCCTGGCATCATGACTTCTTTTTATGAGCAGAAATGACCATCCTGAGGTCAGGTCTGCCCCCTGTAGGCTGGGACTGGGTGCGGTGCCCAGACCCCCAATCCTTTACGAGGGGGACGTGGGCAGCCACATTATCCTTCTGTTCCTCCCTCCTGGAGCTGGGCACAGGACGGGAGGTAGAAGGGCCAGTCTGCTGGACCCGGCGAGGGATAAACTACTGGAATGCCTCTGACTGTTTCTTCGCCGCCTGAAATCTATCTACGACTGTTCGACAGCGTCATCAAATAGGCCATGGTGTGCAGGGACCCACCTCCCTGACCCGCTGCCTTGTAGGCCTTGTCAACTGGAGAAGATGTATGTCTGCAGAGCCTGGAAGGCAAGGCCTCTTCAATGACGATGCTGATGCGGGAGAGAGATACCCCGAAAATGTCTCATTTACCCAAGGCATGGACTTATACCCGTGCTCATTAAACTCCATGATAGTCGAGTAATCCAACGTCATGGGATTGTGAACACGGGCGGAATACATAAAAAACATTTTTATATTTAATTTGTCATTTGCATTATTTAATATATTATTTGCAAAATAAAAACAAAGAAATCAGAGGTTTAAACAGTTTTAAGACAATTCTTTTTTTTTAAATTATAATTATAAGCCTCATATAAAAATGATTAAAAACATAACAGCTTATATAATATATATAGCTTGACGACCTGAAGTTCACAAATAACATTTTATAAATGTTAACAACCTTTTCATGTAAAATGGCTTCTTTTTTTGAAAATTATTTTGCAGGTACTTGTGTTTTCATGTTATACTCCAAACACCCAAAATGTTTGATTTCTGAACAGTGTTGTACATGAAGATGATATTGCTTAAATTAACGTGGAAACATGGGAAACAGTGTAAAAAGTTCATGCAAGACTAGCTGCCTGTCACTTGTTCATGTTATTGTGTAGTCTTGTGTCCGTGTGCAGGGTACTGAAGGCAGTATTCCAGTAAGGATTGCAGTAATTGACTCTGTGACCAACATCCTCCTCCAGCGAGGCAGGGACCAGAGATTTCCCCCCTCTCTGGAGAATTCACATCCATGCCTGAGCATTAATTGGATCTTTTTAATGAGTGTGTGGATCTCTAGGAGCTCAGACACCAAGCTTGTCCCCACTGATGAAGTGGATTTCTGAGAATCTAAGCATTTCTGTCCCAACTTTGCTCCTCCATGGGTTTCAATGATTGCCCGCTCTGCTTTAACCACTTCTTGTGAGCGGAAGAGGCTCCGTAGAGGACAGGAAGTTAATAACATACCTAACTCAATAAAACCTTATTGTAAAGTGTTACCAATATTTATAAATGTTCTACACTTCTGTTGATTTCATCTAGAAGCCTTAGAATTTGTGTGTTCTATCCAAAAAAGTATATTTTATGTGCCAGCCGAACACCTGGACCGGTGTTTAGGGTTAATTTTTGCCTCTCTGTACCATCTGCTGCTTGCCATCTAAGACAGATGGGTATCCCATCAACGGGCCACTCATGCCCCCCCCCCACCCCCACCCCCACCCACAAAGCTCTCTGGTATCACACTGTGGCCAACAAGGATTAAAGAGCAAAGAGGGAAAACATGGAACTGAATGTGAATAATTCATCGCAAGCTATTTTAAATATCACAGATATCATTCTCTGGCTTTAGGAGGCAGGGGTGGTAAACAGCATCAACACAGTTTTAATTAAAAGTTTAGATGTCATAAATTAAACATCAGCTTGTAATATTGCAGACAGGCCAGTGCCTAAATGATATTTAAATGTTAAACTGGATTACATACCGTGCGTTCAATGCAACAATGCTTTTGTTGATGGTAGAGCAATTTGCTAGAAAATTGGTGAGAAAATGGCATCCTGCTGAATCAAATAATCTCACTGCCATCCGCTGTGCACGTTGCACATTAGAAAATAATAATAATGGCTTTTGAATGCGGGCTAAAAAGGTTGACAGTGATTAGTTGTTTTTGTAGCACAAAAGTCTAAACCGGGAGAGCAAAACATTATTTGAACAAAGGAAAATTTAGATACCCCACAGGCAGTAAAACTATGTGAAATAGTCCTGATTTTTTTTTTTTTTTTGCTGAAGCTTATTTCAAAAGGTAGACCCGTCCTTGTCATAAAAATCACAAAAGGTGACAACCCTATATTAGTTTTAACTGTTTTGAGAGGTGAACATAATGAATCTTAAAAAAACCTTTTTGTGACTCTTAAAGGTGATTCCTAATGATTCATTTTATTCCTATTGGTGACAGAATATGCTAGCTAAAAGTAATGAGTCTGAGCAGCGAAATGAAAGGCAAACAAGTATAGAATAGGATTTAAAAACTTTTTACGCCATGATAATCTTTCTGGTGACAGTTTTCGCCTAAATGTAGTAACCTTCATGTGTCGCTTCATACTGATGAATTCTTCTGAAGGAGAACGGCTCATTGTTTTAATTGCTTCAATGCATGTGCGCAGCTGTTCACAGTAATGAATTGTAGCACTCTGTAACAAAAGAGACAGTCTCTTTATTTGGAAATGAGAGAGAGAGAGAGAGAGAGAGAGAGAGAGATTGGCTGAGTGTTGTAGTGACAGCAATGTTTAGAAAGCAATCAATTTGGAATTAAAGTACACTTAAGTTACAGGACTTACTACTTCACAATAAAGAGGCCATCTGAAGATGACTGTGCTCAACAAAAGTGGTACAAATTACAAATTAAACAACAATCTGCTGTTTTCAAGGATTGTAGTTATTGATAAACCCATTATAGGGAGGATAACAGTATCTTTAAAATCCTGAAAACAAAATAAAAACAAAACATTCTTCCATGAGTGGTTTATGGCCAGGTTTCTTTAAAATTTGCTATATTTAAAGTCGCTACTGTCAAACTAGTCTTAAAAAAAAGTAGCTTGCTAAAAGCACAAAAAAACATTTTGAGATAACGATAAATGTACAACTGATTATATATTTTAATAAGATTATTATTTTTCTGGCACAATTACATTGAGAGTTTTTGAAAGAATTTATCGTCATTGTGTCACGGTTCTGTTAGTTTGGACTTCTTGTGTTTCACCACCTTCTGCCTGAGTTAGTCGTTTGTTGTCTTGGTCACTCATAATGTTCAGCTGTGCACTCATTATCTACCTCTTTATCACGTGTACTTAAAGGGATAGTTCACCCAAAAATTTTACCCCATGTTACCCCATGATTTACTCACCCTCAAGCCTATGAGTAAATCATGGGGTAATTTTCATTTTTGGATGAACTATCCCTTTAATTTCAGTTCTGTTTGTATCCATTGTCGGGTATTGTCTACATTACGTGTGTGTGAGTAGCTCTCTCTCTGTTATGCCTGTGGATTAATTAAAGATAGACTTTTCTCTTCATTATCTTGTTCGTGTTGATCATCTACACAGCATATGTGACACCTTGACAGCAAATACTACAAATGTTTGGGGCCAGTAAAAATGTTCCCCCTTAAATAAATACTTAAATAATACTTTTATTCAGCAAGGACGCATTAAATTGTTCAAAAATGAGAAGGGCTCTAGGAGATTTTTTATTAAATAAATGCAGCCTTGGTGAGCATTTCACTTTCAAAAACATTTAATAATCTTACCAACCCCAAACTTGTAACTTGAACATTTATATAACAGTCAAAAACAACAGTATCTAAACGTTTTCCAAATGCTGTACTCAGATTGCTTGAATATGTGAATTAGTTATTTTAGTTAGTTTCATTTACGTGAACAATCTGAATGAAGCGATTCACCAGAATGAGACTTTCCATCAATTATGATGACAGTTTAGCAGAAAACAATTGATTATAGTCTTACCTCGCTTGGCTGTGTGCACAATTGAACAATAAAAGCGATGTAGTAGTGTTTTGTCATGCTACATGGCTGGTTGTTAAAAAATTCTGAAATGAATGGTATAGTTCTTCATGAGTCATACTTTGACTCAAGATTATCTGTGCATATTGTGTTAACAATACGTTGCCACTTCTAACAATGATGGTGCTTTTAGGAGACCACAGTAACCATCTTTCAGTCATTATAATGGACAGAAGCACTTTAGATGACCTCTTGCATGAGGCACTGGGGGGTGAACAAATTACAAGTTTAGCTTGGAAGCCCAACAGTAAATCACAAAAGAAAATCCTGACATGGAGAATAAAACCTTATTTCAGAGAACATATTACCTGTCAATCAGTGCAGGGAGTGGTTGGGAGCCAAAGCTCTGGAAAGGTTTAGATACTGACTGAAAGGCAGAGCAGAGGGAGGGAAGCACAGCGTTGGCGGCAAACCCTCATAAGCTTGTTTCATACATTTCGCAACAGGAGTGAGTGAAACATTTGGATATCGCAGATGCACACCTGCACAGCAAAATGAGCGAATGCTCAGAAGAGGGGCCTGTGGCTATGAATCACAGAGATGGAGAGAAAGAGAGGGGGAGGTACAAGGAAAGAGCGTTAGAAGGGCTGGTGAAAAGATGAGAGTGAAGAGAAGAA